>NC_064640.1:341727758-342028785 GCF_023864345.2 Schistocerca serialis cubense | reverse complement strand
TTACAATGAGTTGAAGGTGATGACAGTTTATAATCTCCCAGAATATTATCAGCAAATCTGAGATCTCTCCACATTTAAACGTGCAAAATGTATACAATTCCAGTTATGCTACCAGCTATATCGAGACTCTTTACGAAATTAAGGAGTGAAAAACCTTAAAAGGAAGAACGTGTTATTGTTTAACTGACATCCATACAAATGGAATTAAAATACATTGCTAAACTTTCAGTTTACCGTTACGTCCTTTGCCGTCTGCATCATAATAATACGAGGAGTAAAGCAGGATGAATATTGTGAAGCACGGTGAAGAGATTTGGATGCCGGGGAAGGCGAGTCCCTTCACAAAGCCCTGCGGATTGAATTTTCTGTGCCGGCTGTTCGCGGGGAGAGATGCGACACCGCTGCTGCGCCGCAGTTCCTCTTTTGACGGAAGTTTGTACTCGCCACGGAAGGAGAAAGCTCTCAGGAAACGACCAAGTTTGACTTCTCTAACTTGGCTTCAGCAAAGTGTTAGTCCATCAAAGCAACTGTTGTCTCTACCTAAATACGTGAGTTCTCACGCGGAAATTTCTGAATTAAATTAAAAAATAATGAACTTCTGCGAGACACAATATTTTGTAAGCTGTCTCATAAACTACAACCGTTAGAGAATTTGAGGCATGGCATCATCAGTATTCGATTAAGAGTGAAATGCATGCGGATGCGTACGCAAGAGAATTACTCTTTTTGTTGTAAAGGTATGATACGTAGCCGTATTTGTGCGAGGCGATTGTCCGTAAAACTAAATGTGTGGGATAGTAGAATAAACTGCTGGAATAGAACTGTAATTAATATTTAGTAAGTACTGAAATGTCGGATGACACTTCCACACACGCTACATGACCGAGTCTCATCCAGGGTACAGATAACGTACATCTATGTCTTATGTAAAAGATGCTCTGTGGAGACATGTGTGTAGATTCGTGTAGTAATTTTCAGGAAATATTCACTTATAGAGTTATCTTTTTAATTTGGAAAATGAAGAGCACTAGATACGTTCAGATAAATTTCTTAAAACTGTGTAGCAAAGAATTTAGATACTTAACGTATGATATCTTACCGCAAAGAACATTTAGACTGTTGTTTTAGACCGATCTTTTACCTGAAAACTAGTTTGGTTCGTCAGTCCATCTTCGAGCGGTAATGTAACCATTGCTACCACTGGGTAGTAGCCACTCTAGAAATAGTTAATTTAGTCACAGCTATGGCATTCTTTTCAATAATGAAAAATTTTGTTGCCATAATATGTGTACTTTTCGTCAACAGTTGTCAGACGAATATTTTGTAGCACCTACAAATGCCAGTTTCAAAATTAAGAGCAGTTCACGGATTACTAAGAGTACGAAATCACAGCCTCGCGATATTAAACAACAGGGAAAATATGGGAAAAATAATTGTAGAGACTACTCTGTTCGTTCGCAACATTTCGTTTCGTCAGTAGTTGGTACAGGCCCACCGTGAAGTAGTCATTAATATGCAATTACTGCTTCATTAAATGAGAACTGCGCTTCGTCAGCCGCAGGACTTTTTATACCCATTAAACAGTATTCTGATTTGTATTTGGCCGGAAATCTGTTTAAGTAACGAAAGACATATACCCTAGAAACGCTGCAGCGGCACACGTCATTAAAAATGAAACTATTGTGCTGATGACTTATATTATAAACCATATTTAACATGGTTTCGTGTATATTTTTGTGGAAAATATATTGCGCAACCGATAATAGGTTTTTCATTTTTTCTGTTACGTTTCAGTTGTACATTAGAGTAAAGAGCAAATAACTGTCAGTGTAGTCTTGTCTATGATAAGTGTTTTTCGGAGAATGAACAAAATAAATAAAAGTCGGAGTAAGACATACGTAAAGACGTAAAACATTTGAAGAAGAAAGACTATTAGGAGTTTACACCCCATCGTCGATGAGATATCACTATTGGCTCATAGGGCTCCACGTGGACAGTTACTGGAGAAGAAACTAGACGTCTCCTTTCCAAAAATATCCATCCTGACATTCATCTCAAACGATTTAAGAAACTATGAAAAACCTAACTCCGGATATCAGGACTGGGATTTCTACCCCGCTCCTACCGAATGTCAGTCCAGCGCCCTAAACTCTTCGCCATCTCACACGTTTACATTCAAAAATCAAAATCACTCGAATGGTCGAAACAGAGAAGAAATAGAATCAAATCAATGAAAATTAAGGCAACTTTTCTGAATCAGAGATTAGGAAAAGTTTTCGTATAGCCCTTTAAGTAAGAATTTTTTTATAGGGAAAGGAACGTAAGGTAACATTTTTAACCATTACTACAGGAGTTTTTCACATAATTACACGTACAAAGCGAACATCACAGAAAAAAGTGTTTGGGTAGCTGAGGAATCAGGCATGTGTGTAAATAATGGAAGAATGAAAAACGAACAGCCTAGTGGGACATCTTATGTTACAGCAAGGCTGAGTTACAGGGAGCATCGCGGGGTAAGCTCTCTAACAGACGACGGCAACCGGAATATGTAATCCACGTTGGTTGTGGAAAAGGACATTTGAACAGCATAAGGGGAAAAAAAGAGGTTCACACTAGATCAGTTAAAGTATTTTTTCCTGAAGTCACTGTAGCTTTTCTTTATTCGTTTAGCTATTCCATATCAATGTCGCAAAAAGGAAATGTTTATTCCCTTGTTGTACTTTGTCCTCTTTTACAATTAATCTGAGTTTTGGATTTATGTAACTGTGTCACGTAACGTATATCCACAGGACATGTGGCCTGTATTTGAAGAAGTGTCATGATGATCTCTCCATTGGCAAAAGATTCCGGAATAGTCCCCCATTCGGATCTCCGGGAGGGGACTGCCAAGGGGGAGGTTACCATGAGAAAAAGATTGAATAATCAACGAAAGGATAACGTTCTACGAGTCGGGGCGTGGAATGTCAGAAGCTTGAACGTGGTAGGGAAACTAGAAAATCTGAAAAGGGAAATGCAAAGGCTCAATCTAGATATAGTAGGGGTCAGTGAAGTGAAGTGGAAGGAAGACAAGGATTTCTGGTCAGATGAGTATCGGGTAATATCAACAGCAGCAGAAAATGGTATAACAGGTGTAGGATTCGTTATGAATAGGAAGGTAGGGCAGAGGGTGTGTTACTGTGAACAGTTCAGTGACCGGGTTGTTCTAATCAGAATCGACAGCAGGCCAACACCGACAACGATAGTTCAGGTATACATGCCGACGTCGCAAGCTGAAGATGAACATATAGAGAAAGTGTATGAGGATATTGAAAGGATAATGCAGTATGTAAAGGGGGACGAAAATCTAATAGTCATGGGCGACTGGAATGCAGTTGTAGGGGAAGGAGCAGAAGAAAAGGTTACAGGAGAATATGGGCTTGGGACAAGGAATGAAAGAGGAGAAAGACTAATTGAGTTCTGTAACAAGTTTCAGCTAGTAATAGCGAATATCCTGTTCAAGAATCACAAGAGGAGGAGGTATACTTGGAAAAGGCCGGGAGATACGGGAAGATTTCAATTAGATTACATCATGGACAGACAGACATTTCGAAATCAGATACTGGATTGTAAGGCGTACCCAGGAGCAGATATAGACTCAGATCACAATATAGTAGTGATGAAGAGTAGGCTGAAGTTCAAGACATTAGTCAAGAAGAATCAACACGCAAAGAAGTGGGATACGTAAGTACTAAGGAATGTCGAGATACGTTTGAAGTTCTCTAACGCTATAGATACAGCAATAAGGAATAGCGCAGTAGGCAGTACAGTTGAAGAGGAATGGACATCTCTAAAAAGGGCCATCACAGAAGTTGGGAAGGAAAACATAAGTACAAAGAAGGTAGCTGCGAAAAAACCATAGGTAACAGCAGAAATACTTCAGTTGATTGATGAAAGGAGGAAGTACGAACATGTTCCGGGAAAATCAGGAATACAGAAATACAAGTCGCTGAGGAATGAAATAAATAGGAAGTGCAGGGAAGCTAAGACGAAATGGCTGCAGGAAAAATATGAAGACATCGAAAAAGATATGACTGTCGGAAGGACAGACTCAGCATACAGGAAAGTCAAAACAACCTTTGGTGACATTAAAAGCAACGGTGGTAACATTAAGAGTGCAACGGGAATTCCACTGTTAAATGCAGAGGAGAGAGCAGATAGGTGGAAAGAATACATTGGAAGCCTCTATAAGGGTGAAGATTTGTCTGATGTGATAGAAGAAGAAACAGGAGCGATTTAGAAGAGATAGGGGATCCAGTATTAGAATCGGAATTTAAAAGAGCTTTGGAGGACTTACCGTCAAATAAGGTAGAAGGGATAGATAACATTCCATCAGAATTTCTAAAATCATTGGGGGAAGTGGCAACAAAACGACTATTCACGTTAGTGTGTAGAATATATGAGTCTGGCGATATACCATTTGATTTTCGGAAAAGCATCATCCACACAATTCCGAAGACGGCAAGAGCTGACAAGTGCGAGAATTATCGCACAATCAGCTTAACACCTCATGCATCGAAGCTGCTTACAAGAATGATATACAGAAGAATGGAAAAGAAAATTGAGAATGCGCTAGGTGACGATCAGTTTGGCTTTAGGAAAAGTAAAGGGACGAGAGAGGCAATTCTGATGTTACGGCTAATAATGGAAGCAAGGCTAAAGAAAAATCAAGACACTTTCATAGGATTTGTAGACCTGGAGAAAGCGTACGACAATATAAAATGGTGCAAGCTGTTCGAGATTCTGAAAAAAGTGGGGGTAAGCTATAGGGAGAGACGGGTCATATACAATATGTACAACAAACAAGAGGGAATAATAAGAGTGGACGATCGAGAACGAAGTGCTCGTATTAAGAAGGGTGTAAGACAAGGCTAGAGCCTTTCGCCCCTACTCTTCAATCTGTACATCGAGGAAGCAGTGATGGAAGTAAAAGGAAGGTTCAGGAGTGGAATTAAAATACAAGGTGAAAGGATATCAATGATACAATTCGCTGATGACATTGCTATCCTGAGTGAAAGTGAAGAAGAATTAAATGATCTGCTGAAAGGAATGAACAGTCTAATGAGTACACAGTATGGTTTGAGAGTAAATCGGAGAAAGACGAAGGTAATAAGAAGTAGTAGAAATGAGAACAGCGAGAAACTTAACATCAGGATTGATGGTCACGAAGTCAATGAAGTTAAGGAATTCTGCTACCTAGGCAGTAAAATAACCAATGACGGACGGAGCAAAGAGGACTTCAAAAGCAGACTCCCTATGGCAAAAAAGGCATTACTGGCCAAGAGAAGTCTACTAATATCAAATACCGGCCTTAATTTGAGGAAGAAATTTCTGAGGATGTACTTCTGGAGTACAGCATTGTATGGTAGTGAAACATGGACTGTGGGCAAACCGGAACAAAAGAGAATCGAAGCATTTGAGATGTGGTGCTATAGACGAATGTTGAAAATTAGGTGGACTGATAAGGTAAGGAATGACGAGGTTCTACGCAGAATCGGAGAGGAAAGGAATATATGGAAAACACTGATAAGGAGAAGGGACAGGATGATAGGACATCTGCTAAGACATGAGGGAATGACTTCCATGTTACTAGAGGGAGCTGTAGAGGGCAAAAACTGTATAGGAAGACAGAGATTGGAATACGTCAAGCAAATAATTGAGGACGTAGGTTGCAAGTGCTACTCTGAGATGAAGAGGTTAGCACAGGAAAGGAATTCGTGGCGGGCCGCATCAAACCAGTCAGTAGGCTGATAAAAAAAAAAAAAAAAAAAAAAGAACTGTGCCAACTGGGTGAATGCGAGTTGTGGATGATTCCTATCAAACAATTTTAGGACAAAGTTTGACTGGCCGCTTAACAATGATCGAGAGTCATAACAGCAGTGACCTCTAGAATTTGTAACTGTCCTTCACCACAAGAATCTTCTATGTTTTATTTCATTACTATTGTCCATTAATTATGCTAATCTTGAGATCGGTCAGCCTTAGTAAAACTAAATAAAATATCGTTTTAGTCAAGAATCGTAACGTCAGGGATGGCAACGTCAGAACGAATAAAACATGATGAAACTGAAACTGTACGTGGCCCGTATGAGGGGCCAGCGTCAGCATTGGTTGTGTTTCAGTTTCGTAGAGTTTTGTATTTACTGACATTGCAATTATTGGTCAAAATTTTGTAATTTTTATACCATTTCATTAACACAGACCGATATGAAGGTGATCATAACTGACCATAACTAGCAATCAAATAATACATTAAAATATATTGCGATCAAAGACAGATACATAAAAATTCTACAGTTTTATACACTGGATCGCTGTACCCTTCATTATAACCATGTCAGACTTATTCAATAACGACATCCTTTTTTGGTAGTTACATAATCTGTGATTCAGATTTCTCGCAGGAGCTATACCAGCTGTCATATAAAACCTTCTTGAACTCCAGTTGGGAACTTGGAGCACGAAAATTCCATGTACACAATCATCTACAAAGCGTCTTTCGAATACTTTTGAGGGCTGAATAGCACATCACGTCAGCGATATACACTTGTGATTTGGCGCATCTATTTCATTAACTTCGATAGTGCCGTACGAGACTGTTTAATTCTTTTAGGATTTTTGGACTTGTCCTTGAGGTCGGCGTTCCACGAGAAACAGAGGATAAGCGAGGTATAACTCCGTGCCATTTTCACTATTGGTCGAGATGTAAATTCCATCAAGAGGAGAAACTTTTTCATTTCCCACTATTAGAGTTATATCCTGCGGCTCTTGTGCACAGGCTGTCCATAATTAAAGTTCCAGTTTCAAGACGCTGTGGAAAGAGAACCCTTGCTCAGAATGACGTCAAATTTGAACAGCATATTATCGACGCAGGGGGAAACTTCATGGAATACACACACACACACACACACACACACACACACACACAAAATGTACATAAAAATCTGAACAATACATGGCGCCGTAAGCGTCTGTACATGCACACCAACAGATGAGCGGCATCCTTCTGATCCTTAGTTTGCGTCTCAGTCGCCCAACTTGCCTGTCTCTATGAAGGATCGCCCTGGTGGTAAAGCTATTTTACAAGAATGGGAACTGAACTTGTCCGCCAGGAGCTCTTCAGAAATACCGGACACTCAAACGTATGAAAAAATGCATTGATCCGAGGTCTCCTACGGGTCTCGAGGAAATGATTGCAAAATTCGAAAAAACAGTTTTCTGAAGTGCAGTGTGGATGAAGGAGGGAAGCTGTTGTCCGACGCCTGTCGAAAATGTGGCTACAGGTTGCAGGAGGGGTCGTGCGATGGTGTGCAGACATGCGGTGCACGGAGAATTGCCCGAGAGTTGGAAGTGCCTGCTACCAGGGTGCTTAACACCCTACGAAACACCCTGAATTGTTATCCATACAAAATCGTCCATGTTTAGGTGTTGCTTGCTACTGACCTACCAACAAGACAAACGTTTGCTCTGAGTTTTCTTGCTCTCATGGAAGTGGACAATGAATGACCATGAAACATTATGTGGACAAACGAAACCCAGTTCTGTCTAGAATGACATGTCAATACGCAGTATTGCACAGTATGGCCGACAGAAAATCCATACGCACGTCAACCGATTCCACTTTACTGTGCAGAGGTGACTGTGTTGTGCGGGTTGACGGCGTGGTTTGTCGTAGGGCCGTATATTTTGGAGGATATGAGTCATGTGAGTTCTGTTACCTATGCTGTTACTGGTAAACGCTATGAGAATCTTGTGCCCTCCAGTGTCATTCCACCTCTTCAACAGCGTGGATGTGTGGATAGAATCATCTTTATGCAAGATGGCGCTCCTTCGCACATTGCACAGCCAGTGAACCGGCTGCTGCAGATGCATTTCGGAAATGCTAGGATTTCCGTACAGCCTGGCCGTCCACATCACCTGGTTCAAATCAAATGGCTCTGGGCACTATGGGACTTAACATCTGAGGTCATCAGTCCCCTAGAACTTGGAACTACATAACCTAACTAACCTAAGGACATCACACACATCCATGCCCGAGGCAGGATTCGAACCTGCGACCGTAGCGGTCGCACGGTTCCAGACTGAAGCGCCTAGAACCACTCTGCCACACTGACCGGCTCACATCATCCTTAATCCGTGTGACTTCTGGCAGTGGAGCTGGCAAAATCTTCTTTTTTTTCATGATGTTTCTCTCTGCGCTAACAATATGCTGTTCAAATTTTGAATCATTCTGACCAGTGGTGCTCTTTCTATATCGTTTTGAAATTGGACCTTTCATTATGGGCATCCTGTATATATTAGTCTATTGTTCTTATTTGGTGGTGTCCGAAGATGGAAATTTACGCCGGTCTCTGTACATAATAGAACAAAATTTTTGAACTTCAGCCCTCTGTTTGCAGTGAAATGCGACAGGCTCGAAGTTTTCCACTGTTTCATTTTTGTTACTATTATTTCCTCTTCGATTATATGATAATTAGAATCGTTTTTTCCTTTCCTTGATTAAGTGATGTACTATTATGCATGGAAATTAGAACATAGATAATTGCAGAGGTCATAACTTCCCTCTAAGGATGTTATTTTGATTTATTTTGCATTGTATTTGCATAGGGGTCTCGGCGAGCTGCCACAGCATCGGATGACTCTTTGACCGGTAGGTGAGCGCCCCTGAGGATCTGCTTTCTAAAGATCTAAGAGCTTTGGCATAGTACAGGGTAGCTCCCCTGTATAAAGTGGTCGGTATCCGGTCCACTAAGCCACTTTCGCGAGGGCAGGGAGATTTTTTCGCGGAAACTGGGCAGGCGTCTGGCAGGAATTCCGCACAAAATATCTGTGGGGATGTGAAGTAAAGGATTAGCTGGAACTGAAGACGACCTTTCCTCTTCGATTATATGATAATTAGAATCGTTTTTTCCTTTCCTTGATTAAGTGATGTACTATTATGCATGGAAATTAGAACATAGATAATTGCAGAGGTCATAACTTCCCTCTAAGGATGTTATTTTGATTTATTTTGCATTGTATTTGCATAGGGGTCTCGGCGAGCTGCCACAGCATCGGATGACTCTTTGACCGGTAGGTGAGCGCCCCTGAGGATCTGCTTTCTAAAGATCTAAGAGCTTTGGCATAGTACAGGGTAGCTCCCCTGTATAAAGTGGTCGGTATCCGGTCCACTAAGCCACTTTCGCGAGGGCAGGGAGATTTTTTCGCGGAAACTGGGCAGGCGTCTGGCAGGAATTCCGCACAAAATATCTGTGGGAATGTGAAGTAAAGGATTAGCTGGAACTGAAGACGACCTGTCCGTATCTTTATGTAATCTGGTATTCAACGAATTTGCCCACTGTAGCGCTTAATGGTCAGAGGCCGGTCGCTAGACATAAGAGAACAGGCTGTGGTCGGAAGACCCAGTAAGTAATATTGCCAGATCCGTGGTAGTGTGAGGCTTGCAGAGGCTTCGGCCCATTTTTGAAAAGGTGCCAGTACGTCTTTCTGATGCCAGGGAATGGAGATCGAACTGTCTCTCGTCGCACAGAGCCGAAGACATTGTGGTTGGTCTGTGCCTATAAAATTAGACAGAGTGGAAGTTAGGGCGCCTTTTCCAAGAAATCGAAGCATTGGACTGAGCCACAACCTGTTTCGAGAGCGGAAGTCTAATACCAAATTGTTAATATCTTGTTTAACTTGAAAAATTTAGGGATTCGCTAGCGGGTAAATAAACTTTTTAGAGGAGAGGGGGCAGGGGTTATTGTGCTGTATCACATTGGAAGCACGTCTTATAAATTTGCCGGTTGGCACATAGACAGTTTTTGGTGACTTCTCCACCTAGAGCTCTGAGGACCGTGAGTCTTGGACTCTTCTTCGAGTCTTCTTCGGCGAACTTTGCTGCAGATTCTTTGGCTGCCTCTACTGTGGCACTTTGTCTTCAGCTATGACTTCAACTTCTGCCTCTTCAGCTACTTAGGGTGCAGTCCACCATCTCGTACCGCAGCATCGTGGTGAGTTGACGCTGCCAATGTGATTGCAGGTTTAAAGTGACGAGTCAGTGTTAGCAGCACTCTAGTCAAAGTTGGGGGAATCCTGTTATGAGTTACGTTGTTCTCGCCTCAAAACTCACGTGATTTCTACAATCGCGCAATCGAAAAATTACCGCAGCAATGGCAGACATGTAAATAGTGAAGGAGTATATATTATTGATGAATAAAGTCTCTATTATGTGTGACTGTTTTGTTTAACTTACGGAAAAACGCTACGAACTTGTGTACCAACCCAGTATATTCTCTGAACAACTGTTTCCTTTCTGACGTAGAATATCTATCCTGTTCACAAATAATACGCTGGAGCAGATACCTGAAGGATTCGGCAAATAATGACTGCCATTTTTATTGCCAGTGTTAACCGCACGCGAATCTTTTACGCGGAGTAGCAGTAGGTTATTTGGCTCATTTTGCAAGTACTTTTTTCGCTATTTTAAGAGTAAACATTTTATTCACGCACAGCGCCACATTCTAGTGAGTGTCATTATACTCGTAGATCGCTGTTTATTCACGCTGATACACACCGCATATTTTCTTAGCACTTTTTCGTTTGAGATAGTATCAGACTTTCTCTTCCTATATGCCACTAAAGCTCTGGTGACATTTTGAGAGTCACTTGCGATATAACGCTTTGTAAATCTCACTTTGAGCTTCATCAAGCTCATGATAAGATTTACAAATCGTTATATCCAAAGTGATACGCGGAAGCTACCTAGTGGAAAAGCAATCACCGTTACGTCAGTAAAATAAGTCAGGCTACCCTCCATTAGGAAAGTTGGTGCACTCAGCGACTGTGATATTATATATAAATTATAGAGCGCAGCAATCAGTAGTCCTTTTTTTGCAGGTCTTATTTGGCAAATCCAGATTGCGGCTAGTGTCTAACCATTATCAATGCACTATTTCCTAGTCTCGATACATGTAAGTTCCTTGTTGTTCGGGCGTCAGTCACAGTTCTTTGACTACTACTCATTACTACACGAGTAGTATTCAAAGAACTGTGAGTGACACATGAAAAACAGGGAACTGAAATGTATCGAGACGAGAAAATAGTGCATTGATAATGGCTACGCTCTAGCCGAAATCTGGATTTGCCAAATAAAACCTGCAAAAATAAAAATAAAAATGGACGACTGATTGCTGCGCTCTATAATTTATAAATTTATAAGTAAAATAAATCTCTAAATGTTGCACTTCTTGTTATAATTTTCCATAGTTTATCTCGTAACAAAATAAGCAGTCATTCCTCCCAATCACACCTTAAAACGGGAAGGAAACTGCGTTTTTCCTCTTTTCCTTTCTTTTATTTCCTTCTGTTTCCACTAAAGTTTCCGTCTGCCACTTTCTGTAATTTTCTGACAGTCCCTCATTCTCAGCATTTTGACAAGACCTTGTACGAGATATCACACATATGAATTCTCGGCATTCCTACTAGTACATTTTGTCTTCCATATCCTGGATGTAGAGTTTCCAATTGGCTTTCCTGCTGCAAGACTTCGGCTGGAGCCAAGCGTGGCAATTCAATGCGCTACTGGGCTATAGCTAAATGGGAGCTGTGCCTGTGAACTGTGTCGATGAACACCCGCAATATGCAGATCTCCCCCCACCCCCCTCCCACACCTCTAGCTCAGATGTGATGTGACGAACTGGCGCAAAGGAAAAGATTGGAAAATTAGTGGCCCTGCTGCTGTGTTCCATGCCAAAATTAGTACTAATAAATGAAGCTATAGGGTTCATCTTACCATTGGAATCAAAGATAGGTACAATTTGACCAATATATATTGTTACACTGTTCAAAATGAAAACTAAAACATGATTTCTGATGAAAATAGCAATTTCTCCTATCTTACAGATGTAAGAGAAAATTGAACATCAGAATCTCTAATGTGCATTCAATTAACATAATAACAGCAGTGAGCGGTAAAATCCTTGGAAAATGCTGATAATGTATCTGGTTCCAAACTTGTGTTTCGCCGGATATAATTAAAGACATGCTTCTAAGGCAGACATGATGATTGCATCGATCACTGTGAGGTGAAATAAAATACATACGGTACATGAACCCCAAATATCTGACTCTACTCCACGAGTGACTAGACTGACACAAATACTAAGCACGAGTTATGTTGGTAAGTCATTCCGCACTCACTTACCCATTTGATGTTGCGCCTTTAGGGAGAGGGACAGGGGAGGGGAAGCCCGGGGGAGGAGTGGGGGGAAATGGAGGAGGGAGGGGAAAGGGAGACAAGGGTGGGAGGGTGCCCAAAGGAGCAAAAACAGGAAGAGGGAGGGAGGATCAAAGTTGGTAGGAGGGGTAGACGGAAGGGAGGAGGGCATCATCAGGGAGAGGGAGCTGGCGGAAGCCACCTTGGGAGAGGGTAAGGAGGGTGGAGAGATGGAGACCGGGTGGGATGTGGGAATACAGGTGCGGCAGCGGGCGGGGGTGGGAGAGGATGGGCGAGACAAGCGGGTGAGGAGGATCAAGTTTGTGGGAGGTGTGCAGGATCCGTATCCTTTCAAGGAAAAGGAGGAGGTGGGGGAAAGGAATGAGATCATACACGATCCGCATGGGGGAGGGGAGACGGATGCGATAGGCGAGGCGGAGAGCATGGCGTTCAAGGATTTGAAGGGATTTATAAAAGGTAGGGGGGGGGGGGGCGGAGATCCAGGCTGGATGGGCATAACAAAGGATAGGGCGGATGAGGGATTAATAGCTGTGGAGTATGGTGGAGGGGTCCAGACCCCACGATCGGCCGGAAAGGAGCTTGATGTGATGGAGTCGGGAGCGTGCCTTGGCTTGGATTGTCCGGAGATGGGGGGTCCAGGAGAGTCGACGACCGAGGGTGACGCCAAGGTACTTAAGTGTGGGGGTGAGGGCGATAGAACGGCCATAGATGGTGAGATAGAAACCAAGGAGGCGGAAGGAAGGGGTGGTTTTGCCTACAATGATCGCCTGGGTTTTGGAGGGATTGACCTTGAGCAACGACTGGTTGCACCAAGCGGTGAACCGGTCAAGATTGGATTGGAGAAGATGTTGTGAGCGCTGCAGGGTGGGGGCAAGGGCAAGGAAGGCGGTGTCATCGGAAAACTGGAGAAGGTGGACGGGGGGTGAAGGCGGCGGCTTGTCCGCCGTATATAAAAGGTACAGAAGGGGAGAGAGGACGGAGCCTTGGGGCACACCAGCGGAGGGAAAAAAGGTGTAGGAATCCGTGTGATGGATGGTGACGTAGGAAGGACGGTGGGAGAGAAAGGAGTCGGTCAGACGGACGATTCTCTCTCTCATTACAGGTCCTTTTATACACGATTTTCATGCGCAGTCACTGACGTTTTGCTGTCCAGCGCCATCTGTCGGACATTTTGTGAACTTTGTTTTTTTTTTTTTTGTTCTAATAAAACCCCATGTCATTCCAAGCATGTCTTTCAATTTTTACCCCTCTATCTACATTATTCCGTGGTATATTAAGTTTTCAAATTTATGCTGACTTTTTGATCACCCGGTATAACAGCTAAACGACCTTTACACGGTTACGAGTTCCGCTGCGAGATGGGTGAGTTGGAAGAAGTTTAGGTGATCTAATGACGGATTCCCTGGAAAATGTTGATACCTTTTTAGTTTAGCATCCGCGGCGCCCTGTGACATTAATACTGAAAGAAATTTTAAGACCATTACAACTTGCTATGGTTTTTTTTGGGTGACATGCAAGGGGCGATGATAAAGTTTCCGTTTGACGGCGTTGCTTCAGAGTATATGCAACCCAGCGCGACTCCGATGCGGGTAAATAAGCACCGACATGTAGGCAAGGGATTAGTGTTTCATTCGTGTCTTTCGAAGTATGTGCGGTAAATGCGGAAATGTGAACTATGGCGACGTTATTATCAAATGCATTCAAACAGGACCAACGTGCTGTTATTCTTTACTTGGCTACCGACGGACAAACACCGGGAAACATCCAACGGAGAATGAAGTATGCGTATGGGGCAGCATGTATGTCGAAAACCACCGTTATGGAAAACAGCGACAAGGGAGTGGTGCTGATTCATGATAACGCAGCGCCCCTATCGCAAATACACTCCTGGAAATTGAAATAAGAACACCGTGAATTCATTGTCCCAGGAAGGGGAAACTTTATTGACACATTCCTGGGGTCAGATACATCACATGATCACACTGACAGAACCACAGGCACAGAGACACAGGCAACAGAGCATGCACAATGTCGGCACTAGTACAGTGTATATCCACCTTTCGCAGCAATGCAGGCTGCTATTCTCCCATGGAGACGATCGTAGAAATGCTGGATATAGTCCTGTGGAACGGCTTGCCATGCCATTTCCACCTGGCGCCTCAGTTGGACCAGCTTTCGTGCTGGACGTGCAGACCGCGTGAGACGACGCTTCATCCAGTCCCAAACATGCGCAATGGGGGACAGATCCGGGGATCTTGCTGGCCAGGGTAGTTGACTTACACCTTCTAGAGCACGTTGGGTGGCACGGGATACATGCGGACGTGCATTGTCCTGTTGGAACAGCAAGTTCCCTTGCCGGTCTAGGAATGGTAGAACGATGGGTTCGATGACGGTTTGGATGTACCGTGCACTATTCAGTGTCCCCTCGACGGTCACCAGTGGTGTACGGCCAGTGTAGGAGATCGCTCCCCACACCATGATGCCGGGTGTTGGCCCTGTGTGCCTCGGTCGTATGCAGTCCTGATTGTGGCGCTCACCTGCACGGCGCCAAACACGCATACGACCATCATTGGCACCAAGGCAGAAGCGACTCTCATCGCTGAAGACGACACGTCTCCATTCGTCCCTCCATTCACGCCTGTCGCGACACCACTGGAGGCGGGCTGCACGATGTTGGGGCGTGAGCGGAAGACGGCCTAACGGTGTGCGGGACCGTAGCCCAGCTTCATGGAGACGGTTGCGAATGGTCCTCGCCGATACCCCAGGAGCAACAGTGTCCCTAATTTGCTGGGAACTGGCGGTGCGGTCCCCTACGGCACTGCGTAGGATCCTACGGTCTTGGCGTGCATCCGTGCGTCGCTGCGGTCCGGTCCCAGGTCGACGGGCACGTGCACCTTCCGCCGACCACTGGCGACAACATCGATGTACTGTGGAGACCTCACGCCCCACGTGTTGAGCAATTCGGCGGTACGTCCACCCGGCCTCCCGCATGCCCACTATACGCCCTCGCTCAAAGTCCGTCAACTGCACATACGGTTCACGTCCACGCTGTCGCGGCATGCTACCAGTGTTAAAGACTGCGATGGAGCTCCGTATGACACGGCAAACTGGCTGACACTGACGGCGGCGGTGCACAAATGCTGCGCAGCTAGCGCCATTCGACGGCCAACACCGCGGTTCCTGGTGTGTCCGCTGTGCTGTGCATGTGATCATTGCTTGTACAGCCCTCTCGCAGTGTCTGGAGCAAGTATGGTGGGTCTGACACACCGGTGTCAATGTGTTCTTTTTTCCATTTCCAGGAGTGTATTATAACACAGAAGTTACGCCAACTCAAGTGGTTCAAATGGCTCTGAGGATTATACGACTTAACATCTGAGGTCATCAGTCGCCTAGAACTTAGAACTAATTAAACCTAACTAACCTAAGGACATCACACACATACATGCCCGAGGCAGGATTCGAACCTGTGACCGTAGCGGTCGCTCGGTTCCAGACTGTAGTGCCTAGAACCGCACGACCACTCCGGCCGGCAATTCAAGTGGGAGACAGTGAAGCATCCGCTCTATGGTCCTAATCTTTCCTCATGCGATTACCACGCATTCGGTCCCTTAAAAAAAGGCCTTGAAGGGTCGACGATTTCTATCTGACGAGGATGTGCGGCACGCAGTTACGGGCTTCTTCATATAACATGTTTTACCAAACGGATATCTTCAACCTGGTGCGTCCGTCGGTGGGATTATTACCTCAACGCTCATGACAAATTTACCTTACTGGCATACCAATTCTGGACTGCACGGCCTTCGAACGGGAACTTTAAGGTCGTCCCTCATACAATGAGAGACAATCAGCTCTACGACTCGTTGGCTGCCATACGTGACAGGCTTCTGCCCGAGATCTTCCACTTGGTGTAACTATTCAAAGCAGCAGAACCACGTCACTCGCCGAGCCAGAGGAGTGAGTCGGTTGGATGGATGAGGTGCCTGTTCCAGCATTCTGCATGTCCAGACCGCAGATATGGCAATTTCATTGTAACTTTAGCAGCTAATTTGCAGTGACTACAAATTTAGTAACATAACGTGATGTACCTGACTATTTGTGTGACGCTGGAGGTGAGTGACTAACTCCTCTTCCCTTGCCCGTAAATCCAAACGTAAGTTGAGAAAAGATGTTAATTGTTCAGAAGAACGGCACTGAAATAAATCAATATCATATGATCAGCGTGCAGTTGCGTCTTTTACACTGGAAAAAAGCAAATTCATGCATCGATTTTTATGTATCTTTCACCTTGGTACTCCAGTATCAACGAGGTAGTTAATCAGTGATTCTGATTTGGCGACAGATCCTACTCAAGATATGAGTTACCTAGCGTTTTCTAGAAAAATTTCCAGGAGAAAACGATTATCAAGTTCAAAGGTATACTTATGAATGTTTGCGTATAGTTGGGTTTTCAGCGTCGACGTTGATTTTTTTAAACATGAAGAAAACCGACACAGACACGCGCACACATACACACACACACACTCCTTACAAAGCAATGCCTTCTGCAATGCTGTCGGTCGAACAATACGCTATATACTTCATCTTGAGTGAATTGAAACCGATCGTTGTACAGTACCAAATACATTAATGTTTTTTATGTAATACTGTGCAAGAATCATTGGAAAATTACTAAACCTGTTATCAATGCGAAGTAAGGGACGACACACTTAGAGGAATTCATGTCACTAAAATACCTGCATAATAATTTGAGAAATATAATGAACATGTTTTTGAGAATTCAGCGGATAGTGTACACTCCTGGAAATGGAAAAAAGAACACATTGACACCGGTGTGTCAGACCCACCATACTTGCTCCGGACACTGCGAGAGGGCTGTACAAGCAATGATCACACGCACGGCACAGCGGACACACCAGGAACCGCGGTGTTGGCCGTCGAATGGCGCTAGCTGCGCAGCATTTGTGCACCGCCGCCGTCAGTGTCAGCCAGTTTGCCGTGTCATACGGAGCTCCATCGCAGTCTTTATCACTGGTAGAATGCCGCGACAGCGTGGACGTGAACCGTATGTGCAGTTGACGGACTTTGAGCGAGGGCGTATAGTGGGCATGCGGGAGGCCGGGTGGACGTACCGCCGAATTGCTCAACACGTGGGGCGTGAGGTCTCCACAGTACATCGATGTTGTCGCCAGTGGTCGGCGGAAGGTGCACGTGCCCGTCGACCTGGGACCGGACCGCAGCGACGCACGGATGCACGCCAAGATCGTAGGATCCTACGCAGTGCCGTAGGGAACCGCAACGCCAGTTCCCAGCAAATTAGGGACACTGTTGCTCCTGGGGTATCGGCGAGGACCATTCGCAACCGTCTCCATGAAGCTGGGCTACGGTCCCGCACACCTTTAGGCCGTCTTCCGCTCACGCTCCAACATCGTGCAGCCCGCCTCCAGTGGTGTCGCGACAGGCGTGAATGGAGGGACGAATGGAGACGTGTCGTCTTCAGCGATGAGAGTCGCTTCTGCCTTGGTGCCAATGATGGTCGTATGCGTGTTTGGCGCCGTGCAGGTGAGCGCCACAATCAGGACTGCATACGACCGAGGCACACAGGGCCAACACCCGGCATCATGGCGTGGGGAGCGATCTCCTACACTGGCCGTACACCACTGGTGATCGTCGAGGGGACACTGAATAGTGCACGGTACATCCAAACCGTCATCGAACCCATCGTTCTATCATTCCTAGACCGGCAAGGGAACTTGCTGTTCCAACAGGACAATGCACGTCCGCATGTATCCCGTGCCACCCAACGTGCTCTAGAAGGTGTAAGTCAACTACCCTGGCCAGCAAGATCTCCGGATCTGTCCCCCATTGAGCATGTTTGGGACTGGATGAAGCGTCGTCTCACGCGGTCTGCACGTCCAGCACGAACGCTGGTCCAACTGAGGCGCCAGGTGGAAATGGCATGGCAAGCCGTTCCACAGGACTACATCCAGCATCTCTACGATCGTCTCCATGGGAGAATAGCAGCCTGCATTGCTGCGAAAGGTGGATATGCACTGTACTAGTGCCGACATTGTGCATGCTCTGTTGCCTGTGTCTATGTGCCTGTGGTTCTGTCAGTGTGATCATGTGATGTATCTGACCCCAGGAATGTGTCAATAAAGTTTCCCCTTCCTGGGACAATGAATTCACGGTGTTCTTATTTCAATTTCCAGGAGTGTATTACTGTCATTGAGCCTAAACATTTCTACAACTAGATTAGATCATATTGATAGGGAACTGTTCAAGAAAACAACAATTCGAAAGACAACTGGTAGTCCGTTTTGTGTGGGGAGAACTTGCACCTCGTCTGTGGTTCGTGTCTGTAAGCAGAAGTGATCGTGTCAAGTATCCGACTGTGGAACCTAATATTCACCCCTTTGCCTTCAGGCTGAGCAGCATATGAAACCAGATGAAGACTGGCAATGGATTGTTTGCTATAGAGGCCGCTTCAGCATCAGACAATATTGTGTTGAGCCCCATGACTTCGGTACTTCATTTACTTCATTCTGACCGAACGGCTGATGTGACGGCGTGATCCCCAATGGGTACCGTCAGTGTTCTCGCCTGTTACGAGCCCTGCATGCCACTCTTCTTCAGTGCTCTCGAGGTATTGTGTATAAGGTGTTTAAAAAAACTGTCGATTACTTGTGCAGGAGGTAGTGCTGATCAAAATGTAGAAGATAAGGCCCATATCTCAAAAGGTATTGGTCTCCGGACATATCATTTTTCATATCATTTCAGTTCTCTAGATTTGACTAATACAACCTCCTGTAGGAATATGTGACTTTTTAAAATACTCTGTATAAACTCATTTCCTGGCTACACATTCACCGATTGTGTATACGTTTACGTATTTACGCTCTATCTGAGGTGGCGGTTGAGCTGTTTAGTATATCCCTAATTTTAATGAAATATCTATGTCTCACAATGGAAACATCTTATTGAATGGTAACTAATAGGGATGGCCCAATCAAGCATGAAAATTCGAGTATCAAACTGCACATAGATGAAGGGGGCTATCTATATACAACAGAAACATACGAAATAATTACAGATATATTTAATGAATGGACATGGGTTTGTAGTTGAGAAATCTAAACTTGGCATAGGTGGGTGGACACAATAGAAGCATAATCATGAGAGTAGATCGCGGATGCACTCAATGACAGCAAGAATGGTTGGTTGTTTCAAGAAAGAACCCAGAAAAATATGTAGAGACACCAGTAGAATCACCGAAGTGCATGATGGAAGCAACTAGCTGGCTGGGAACGTTAAGACGGTGCTACTCCCCCCTGATGAAAGTTAACTAGGATCGCGTCCCCTGCGATTTGGCGATTGCATCGCCAGCTCATTCTTACCAGTCTCATACAGCGTGAGTGTGGAATACGGTGGCAGTAACAACTGGCAGTTCTGGCTCCAGATCGCTCTCTGCACCTAGTACCAAAGTGGAGACATTCTTTGCATGACTGCAAGCCTCATCTCATTGGAAGTTTGGCAGCAAGTCTTTACTCTTTCATCTCCCAGCAACAAGTGTTGTCTATCTTAAACCTCTAAAACTTGGCTCCATCTGCCAGTGTAGGGATCTCGCAGGTCAGTTGCAGCAGATCTTGGGAATATAAACAAGTAATAATTTTGTAAGTAAGTTAAACAAACTCTTACTCCTGTGGATTTTGTTTTGACTCAACAACGATGCCATGACATGGGGAGGAACGCAGAAAATCTGTCCCATTCTATGAGAGGATTCTTAATCTGATGAATCGAAGGGCTTAAACATAGACACATCTGGAAAGTGCACGTTCTACATAAATAAATATTATGAGCCAATCAGAGAGCCTGTCGAAAAGATTTTAAAAGAACATTCTTCTTTGGCATGGCTGTCAAGAAAAATGGCGGATCTCACGCTCTACCATTTGTGAAGGCTACACCTGGCTTAGATTTTATATTCCCTAACAGGTTTCCTCCTAGTGTTTCAAACAATATTGTTTCATGATAGCCAGCCGTCTTTGTCTAGCGGTGTATGGAACGAAGTTAATTCTGCTTTGCATACCTCAAGGACAGCTTTCAACTCTGAACAAATTTACAAATTTATGACTCTCGCTGGTACTTTTAAATAGACTATCATGTTGTCATTCAGCTAGAAAAAGCTCTCTAAGTCTGCAGAAAATGACAGGCCCCTCTTTGTAATAAAAGAAAGGAAAGGAAGAAAAAAATAAGTAAATTAGCTGGGCTGTGACTAATAGTATTGAATATTGTCTGTGGTTATTATGCAGCTTTAAATAGTTGACTACATTGACCATGGGAATGTGCATATGAAATATGCTGTATGACAGTCTGGGGATAAGCTGCCACGTAACATGTATATCTGCGTAAAGTAAGAGAGGCATTGTCACAAAGTTATGCGTGCTCGCTGAAATATTCAGGAAAGGAGCGTGGGTGAATGGTATCTTATATCAACCGAACCTGTATGAAGTTTTGTAATTAATACAGACCATAAATTACTCATTCATGGAAATGAAAAATAAGTTGTTAAACAGACAGTGCCAGAAGTGATCGAGCAATTATTATTATTATTATTACTATGGTGATCTGTTAGAGAGACAAATTTAAGATATGTAGTATATTCATGTATGCTTTCTAAAGGCAGTTCTTGTATTACTATAAGTACAGAGAAGATGTTAAGCATTACAATTTGAACGTATTCAAATTCGTATTGTGCAACAATCCGGAAACAGTTATATGTGAATGGAACAATCCACTCCCGATGTCGACCTTCGCCAATAGTACGGGGGCTGAAATGTAATCTTCTCTTAAACGGCTTGTAAGTCCACACCACGGAAAACCTTTTCTTACTGATCAAAGAGACCCTTTCTTCATCACTGCACTGCTTACCAAAGTGATGGTAAGCACCTGAGCATATTAAACTTTGGAATGGATATCCGTCTCAGAAGAAAGAACTTCTCCTCTGAAATCATACGTTTGCCATCTCTTTGCTTGTGATGAGAGTGTGATCCGGCTGAGACAGTTACGCAAGACTGGTTGCATGAGCAGGCACAGACAATGTATTTTCTCTTCCCAGATCTCCGTCTTTGTGTGGCAAGGATCGATGCCTTCGGGGACTGCCGACTTGGTGTGACCTTTTGACCCGCAGCGAAATGACAGCACGGATTCTCGTTATCTTTAGCGAAATTGGACTCGGGACGTTCTTTCTAGCACCTGGAATTTTCTCTCTGGCTGTTGGAAGTTCGTAAATTAAGTTGCGCTGATTTCATCTCACTCATCAGACGACAAGCTCTGGAGATCTAGATCTTACGGCGTTGAATCTGAGCTGCTAATCAAAGTTACAGAGAAGTTAGTTGGTTCCTCTGAAACTGTTCTGTGTGAGCTACGACTATTCTTGGATGTCTCCTGTGTATTTAAGAGAGTCCCTTTTTTACGACACTTCGCGCTAGTTTAATCGTTTTCGTGCTCACTAAACGTACAAATAACACCTCCCATCTCGGGAAGCGCTTTTCAAATACTTCTCCTTCATACAGTTTATGTATTTATCTTACGCTATTAGTTTGATTTGAAGAATGGCACCTAAAGTGAGTGTACATCTCGAAAACGGCTAGTATAAGATCTCCGAGAACTATTATTAGAGACGATTTGAAAAATGTGTTGCTCTATGCTTTCGAAAGACGACAGAGGTGGTAAAATGTGAGAAATTGCGATACTTACAAAAACCGAACAAGCGAGTAGCAGAGCGTCCATTATTGGTTGTAAAAGGGAGAGAACAGTTAATGGTATTTAGTTTTAGTTTCGAGAACAAGTTACTGTCTTCGTATATTTAGTTTAGTTAGTTCAGTTTAGTTATGTCATGATCCGTAGATCATTTTCTCGATCATTTTATCGATATGATGTGGAGCAAGACAGATTACAAGATATATTTACACTCATGAATAGTGCTAATAATAATATTACTGAGCCGGCCGCGGTGGTCTCGCGGTTCTAGGCGCTCAGTCCGGAACCGCGCGACTGCTACGGTTGCAGGTTCGAATCCTGCCTCGGGCATGGATGTGTGTGATGTCCTTAGGTTAGTTAGGTTTAAGTAGTTCTAAGTTCTAGGGGACTGATGACCACAGATGTTAAGTCCCATAGTGCTCAGAGCCATTTGAACCAATATTACTGAAACTTTAAGTTCTACACTTGCAACTACATTTAGAGGTAAATTTTTTTTTTTTTTTTTTTTTTTTTTTGCCAGTTATGAAACAGAAACCCGTCCATGGAATAAAAGGATTTGTCCAAAAGAAATGATTTTAAGCTAGATTTAAAACTTGATCTGCTACCTGCCATACACTTTATGTTTTGGGTAAATGATCAAAGATTTTTGTTGCTGAATAATGTAATCCTTTTTGAGCAACTGACAACTTCAATAACTGATAGGAAAGGTAATTTTTCCCCCTAGTGTTTTACGTATGAACATCACCGTTCTTCGCGAACTGAGATGGATTATTTATAACGAATTTCATTAGCAAATACATGTACTCTGATGGTGCAGTTAAAATACCTAACTCACTGAATAGGTGCCTATATGATGTTCTTGGGTGAACACCATTAATTATTCTCCACCACAACCGTGGATAGTATATAAGTTAATCTCTTGGGTCAGGAAGAGTAAACGACAAATTCCGTCTACGTGCGATAGAAATAAACCTTTGTCAGCCTTCAGTTACATGTCTGTGTTCTGCACGTAATGCTCTTGGTACCTTCTACAGCACTACTCAAAAATCAGATTTCTCTTAAGCTCATTAATGGTCGGCACATCAAGTGTCCGGAGAATGACCAAGTGAGATGGGGCAGCGTTTAAGACGCTATCCTGGTGTTCGGGATGATCGGTGGCTCCAATCCGCTCCAGCCAACCAGATTAGGTTACCCGCTATTTCCCCAAATCGAGTAGAGTTAATGCAGGGCTGATTCTCTTAAAAAGAAAAGCTTCGATTTTCTTTCCCACGCTTGTGCGATCCAGTCTTGTAGCCCTTCTCCAATGACGTCGTCAGTGTCACATGAAACTCTGATCTTTATTTGACCTTCCTTCTACCACATAAAACGATTTGGAGGTGAATAACAATCGTTTTCCAATCAGTAACTGCCGTAAGGGTGGTCACTGTCACTGCATTGCTTTATATGTGCCACTTAACGTCAAACACGCACAGTAAATATATCACATTGAGAGATAATCCGAAATATCAATATTTACTGCTAATTTCCTCTGATGAGACTTTCTTTGTAGCGCTGCACGATTAAATTGATTGCTTTTTTATTGTTAAATAGGTCAACCTCGAATCTCACAAGGGGCTTCGACTTAATTTAAGTCATCATCAGATGATACGTTCAAAGAGAAGGAAAAGGAAAACAGCAAAGTAATAGAAAACTAAATTAGAAATCAAATTTTTTCTATGCAAAATCGTACGGAAATAGTAACTCGGCAACTGCAAAGGCTCGGAGAGGCGCTGCCAGACCGAACTTATCTATTCTCTTAGTGTTGGCACTGAAGGCTACAGTTCACTACATAATAATATCAAGCTGATACTCTTAAAGCTCCAATACGAAGATTAAGAATATTTACGAAGTAAAATTGATTCTGAGCTTTCTCAATACTCGAATCTGCTGTTAAATAAACAAAACAGTTTTCATGGGAAAGTCTTTTTCGAAGTATTTTCTGATCTGTTATGATGTCTTCTATGTGGGGTTCCTTTTTCTGTTAGCCTGTGCTCGTCTAATAGTAGCTTGATTTTTGGCTGCTCAGTGTACACTTGCTATCGCCAAATGAAATGAAATTATTGTATAGCGTTATTGGCCGAGAGATCCCGTCTGTGGTAGATGGGCCGCTTGTCATAAGTTTTTCTGTTTGACGCTATTTCGGCTACTTGAGCGTCGATGAAGATGAGATGAAAAGCTGAGTTCAACACAGACACCAAATCTGCGAGAGAAGAAAATCATCGACCCCGTTGGGAATCGAACCCCGAGCCTCATGGATCCAGAGGCAGCGACGCTAGTAACTGGGCCACAATGTGAAGACAACTACCAGATACTCGCTGATCACATAAAAATCTGCTGCACGTCTAGCTTCTCTACATCGAAAATTACGTAATTTTTATTATTTCCTATTGTTTTTTACTAGTTATCACTATGAGAAGGCTCTCTCTCAAAATCAGTTTTAAACTGTGAATATTCTTAATCTTATATCTGAGATTTTAGAGTTATCAACTTTATATTGTTTTTACATAGTCAGCTGTAGCTTTCAGTTCTAACAATGAGAGTAGAAATATGTTTACACTTTGAGAGCCTCTTCCGGCCTCTTCAGCTGCCGAGTTACTACACTGCTCTGCAAAAGTTAAGGGCAAGATAGATAGATTAACGTATAACTTACTCAGTGGAAATGAATGATCATGCGGGAGGATGTTTCCAGAGATATTCCAATAGTGCACAGAAAGTTGGACGTGACGTGGCGTGAGGTCAGCGTGACTATAGAACTAAATGGGGCTCACCCCATAACACGAGGCAGTTGATAAAACGATAAAAGACAGTGCATCAGTTAGCGAGCAGTTACGAAGAGATGTGGAGGCCTTCTTCATTACAACATGGCCAAGAGATGATATATGAATGGCTTCACACGGGCAATTATCATTGGGAAACTGGAAGAAGGACGAAGTATGACGAGTGTGGGCCATGAGTTTGGTATTGCTCACAGCATTTTTCGCGTGCAGGGGGAGCATTCCGAACACAGGCACTGCTTTCCGAAGGAGGTCCACCACGGTCAGCTGATGACCGCTACATTGTGCAACGGGCAATAAGGGACCCTCCTCAAACAACAGTGCAATTGCAACCACATATATCAGGACTGCAAGGTACACGCTTCACAGTGACACGGCGACTGAATATGGGTGGTCTCTATACACGACGACCAGAATATTGTGTTCCGCTGACATTCGCACGTCGACGACACCGTTGGCGATGGTGTCAACAGCATACGGACTGGACCAGTGAGGAGTGGGGTCGCGTGCTATTCCCAGAGGGCACATTTACACTGAGTAGTGATTCTGAACGTAGCTTCATATGGCGACAGCCGGGAAATCGTATTAGAGCACGTCCACATGCACCAATGACTATTCAGCAGTTGTCAAACGCGCTGAAGGAAGAATGCAACTCCCTACCACAAGAACTCCTTATCAACCTTGTGAACAGCACGGAGCACGTTGCAGAGCATGCATTGCTGTCCGTGGTGTTCAAACACAGCATTAAGAACCAGTTCCCGCCGTTCATAATGTCCAGGTGACCGTTATGAGTCGCGGTGACTTCAGTGCAGTTATTGTCTTTGAATAAAAGTGACATTTCCGTTCATCTGATAGCGTATTTCATTCAGTTTCCTTCTGCACTAAACCAGTTCTTTTTTGCGTGGTTCAATTTTCATCGAGCTTTATTACTTTGCAGTGACACACCATGCGAAAGTTACCTTCGTTCTTTGGATGCAAGTTAATTTAATTTGCAATTTAGTTTTCTGTTGATTTACTATCCCGCTTTTCTTTCTCTTTGAGCGTGTCATCTGATGATAACTTGATAAACAGAAACCAGTGGACACCATTTTTGTAATCCGAGGGGAAAATGTATGATAAAAATTTACAAAATTGTTAATGTATTTCCGTAAGTCAGTAATCCAATTGTGTATAACTAGATAGCATTTTCAAAATAACTGCCTTCTCTGTGCTTTCCAAACAATATGTGAAAGAATTTACAATTCTCATAAAGACAAAATAATCGAAGTTTATCAGTAGAGTAACATACCACTACATTTACGACTACTCTGTGTTTCTTCGAAGATGTTCCCTTCAACGGACGACATAGCAGTGTTCTTTCAGAGGTTCTTAGAATGCCACTAACCGGACGTTACTTCTGAAGCCCTTGTGAATTGGTGTCTTCTTAAATTTAAAAATTATTAAAGCAGGGTGAAGGTAAGACTTCAAATTACAAACCGTAAATTTTGTAGTTGATAACTTAGCTGTTTTTGAATGATTAAAGAGAACTCGTGGAGGTTAAAGACCATCGCACGTTTGTGGAAATGAGTACTCACTTTGAATAATAACATTTTTTATAAATACAGTATATCGTGCTTAAGTAACTCTCGGCACGATAATGTATTAAATATCGGTAACACTGTGCTTAGAAAACATTCTTCGTTGACAAATTCGCAATAAATTGTTAGAAAGAATAAAATAACCAGGTTAAATATACTATCTTGGCCCAAAAGAAATGAGACTGCTCACATTACTATTTACCACGAGTGCAGCGTCTCCACTATTCCGGAATGAATGCAGCAAGTTCTCAAGAATGTAGTAGAGCTGAAGTACAAAAATAGTTAGTGGTTACTTTACTTTGCGGAAAAGTCAGATGTGACCACGAGTTGTAATTGATAGCTCCCCACACCGTGAAGTCTGGGATGGGACCAGTGTGTAATGGGCGAAAGCAAACTGTAATAGGCAGCTCACGAGTTTAACGCCATACATGTGTATGTCCATCACTCGTATACAGACAGAACCTAGTCTCATCATTGAAGGCAACAGAGCTCCATTCCACACTCCAGTCAACTCTTACGACACCAGACTAGCCGTACTTGGCAGTGTTGTAGTGTCAGTAGTAGCCTGGCCAGAGACGCACGTGATCTTAAATCTGTTGCTAGCAGATGGTTCCCAGTGGCCCCTGATGACACAGCAGGTGCGACCTGTGCCCGGGTTTAGTCCCTGGATGATATTCGGTTGGCCACCGCTGCTCACACAATGCGTCGATCTTGACGTGCGTCTGTACATTCGGACGTTCAGAACCTGGTCTAAGGGTGTGGGAATAATCCAGATACTACTGTTAAAAGCAGCGTCATGGCATCCATACGTTGTACCCAACACATGCAGAAACACGTCGATACATCCGTCCAGCTTCCCGCAGACCAAATGTGAGATCCCGTTCAAATGGCTCAAGCTGTTCAGCAGGAGTATGTACTGGTCGCTATGGCATCGTTGTACCCTAGAATGAATGCTGCAGACACCATTAACCTCTAAACTCAGCACAGTTAGTTCCTGCAGAGTCAAAGCAGAGGGTGCACAGACAGGCCCCATGATCTTCATCTGATCGTTGATGTCCAGAAATTCCAACTCGATGCTCACAAGTTTTTCTGCTTCAGATGCGCTTTTCTTGCCATTGCCAGTCTATATTTTATATCCTCTCAACTTCGGACATCATTGGTTATTATACTGCTCGTATAGTATAACTGATCTACTGCGTCTAGCGTCTCGTTTCCTAGTCGAATTCCCCAAGCATCGCTTGATTTAATTCCACTACATCCCATTACCCTTGTTTTCTTTTTCTGGCGTTCATATTATATTCTCCTTTCAAGACGCTGTCCGTTCCGTTCAACTGCTCTTCCAAGTTCTTTGCTGCCAGTGACAGAATTACAGTGTCATACGGGAGGATGGTAGCAGGAAAAATGCTAGATCGTATGTGGTGCGTCGCGAATACAAATTAAACAAGAAAACAAAGACACGAAAGCAAAAGATTCATTGTTATAGTAGGAGTGAGCGCGGTATACGTATTTTACAAACCTGCATTCGGCACAATTGATTGGTCATTGCGTCACTGACCTACTCGCCACGTGGTTGGCGGCTGATTTTCACACAGGTACGTCATACGCCCCACTACGAGTGTTCCAGTTCGAAGAGAAAGCCATTCATGTTCAATGGGTTTCAAACTATCATAAAATGACGGTTTTCACCAGACTTTATGTGTACGTATATTAAAGCTACACCGAGCGGTTGATCTCCGTTATACTGACTCCGTAACACCTCCAGATAAGTGGTAACGTCGTACAGATCCAGTTTCTCATTCTAGTGCCAAACGTAATGAAGCAACGTAATAATCCCGGGAGCGAGCGTTCATAAGAAACGCGTCTAAACTGTGAACGCTTTCTCTTTCGTGGCGGCAAGTAACGAGGGGCACGCACTCAGGCAGTGCGTGAACACCTCCGGCCAGCGGAACGTGCCAGCAGAATGTTTTTGGGCGCGCCTCTAATGGAAGTGGGTTGTCCCGGTTGGCCGGCGCCCAGCAGCATTCCCGATAACGCGTGTTTGGCCGTAGCTCAGCAGGCGACGGGAAACTCGCCGGAGAGCTCTTTGTCTGCCACGGCGCCAGCCAAACTGCTAATGGAGATTGTTTGCGACTGCCTTCAACAGACCTACTGTCTAGTGTGCTGCTTTCTAGCCGGTGCACTCTGGGCCGCGGTGGGGAAAGACACGTCAAGAGTGTCCTCAACACTTAGTATTCTCTCTGATTTCCTTTCAGAAACTCTTGATACTCGGTCTAGTCGCATTAATGTGACCACCGCCTATGTTTGATGTCAAAGTCCAACAACCATTCAAAGACGGTAGGTGGCAGCAGTAGCAGTGGAGCGTACTTAAAATATGTCGGAGAACGCAGATAACAGTGCAGTCGTTTTGGTAATTCGGATACGGAAGGATTTATCTTACTTTCATAGAAGTACAATCATTGGATTTGGAGCAAAGGGTGTAAAAATTCTCGAAACGGCTAAGTTCGTAGACTGTTCGGATGCCACCATGGTTAAATCATACTGTGCATGGCAAGGTGGTGCTATCCAAAACCGACTCCGAGTCAACTGTGATGCACTACGGGCAATAGGTGACAATGGTGCATGACGGCTGAGGAGATGTGTACGGGCTAATTGACGTGCAATTGTTGAGCAACTGTTTGCCTAGATAAACCAAGGGGCTGCCAGTCCTTAACGAGCGTTCAGCGAAGTTTGCTGCGTATGGAGCTCCATAGCAGGTACCTGCACTTATGCTGACAGCTGTTCATCGACGACGAAGGCTGGAATTTGCTCGCCAATACCGCAACTGGACGCCCATTGTATGGCGACTGTTGGCCTTTTCAGATGAATCGCGTTTTGTGCTCCATCGGTCGGACGGCCGTTGGCGTGTCCGGCGTGAAACGTCTGAAAGCAAACACCCTGCATGCGTTATAGATTGGAAAATGTTTTCGTGCCATTACCTGGGTGACGTCGTCGTTCTAGAAAGCACAATGGATCAACACAAGTATATATGTATCCTTGGGCACCATGTCCAACCCTGTATGCAGTTTTCTTTTCGTCGGCACGATGGCGTCTGTCAACATGACAAGGCAACATGACACATAGCTGGCAGTGAACATGCGTGGTTCGAAGAGCAGCTGGATGAGTTCACCACACTCCTCTGGCTGCCAAACTACCTGGATTTAAGCCCAATCGAGAATCTGTGGGACCAACCTCGATCGGCTTGTCCGCACCATGGATCCTCAACGGAAAAAAAAACCTGGCGCAACTATTCACGGAACTATAGTTGACATGGCTCCTTCCAGAACCACACTGACTCTCTTCCTGAACGTCTCGCAGTGGTGCCGAGTGCTTAAGGTGGTTGGTCAGGTGTTTGACAGGTGGTCATATTAATGTGATTGGACAGTGTACATTAGGTGATCCGGAATATGAGAAATCAATGTCACCAAAGGTTAAAAGGAATGAAGGGAGGAAGATAAGAATTTAAGATTCTGTCTACTACGCGGTCGTTAGAGACTCAGCGCAAGTTCGTACTGTAGAAGGATAATGGGCAGTATCTTTTTCAAAGGAACCATCTAAGAATTTTCTTACACGATTTAGGGAAACTCATGGAAACTTAGAACTAGATCGCCGGACTGTGGTTTGAAACGCCGTCCTCCCGAATGCAAGTCAAGCCTTTTAACACCTCACTCAGCTCCGGAGGATAGAAGCCAAGAACACGAAAACAGAAACGTCTGAACACATTCGTGCCTCGTGTGCCTTCGTCCCTGAGATATCGTCCGTACTATAGGTATTCGAAGCTTAAGGTAACAAGAGAATCACAGACTAATTCAATTTCACAGACAGCTACGCAGATACATTGGAGTATGTCACTGGTAATTCGTAGTTCACAGTTATTTGTTCCATTAAACGACAGTGTGGATGCCTAAGCAGAAGAAATCTCCACTAAGCCATGACTGTTACGTTATGACGTTCGGGTCGGTTGTGAGTTGTCTGACTTGTCTGACAGTCAAGAACGACTTCGCCGTGTACCATATCTCGTCTACATTCCAATTTCATTTCTTCAGGATGTTATACCGAATGTAATTTTTTCACTACAGTCAAATAAGGAAGTTTCTGTGAATGTGACTTACACTTAAAACGTATGTGAAAACTACGCCGGCAGCATTAGTATCCCCAATTTGTATCACTATCGTATCCAATTTTTCTTGAACAACCAGCCATAATCAAAGATTCGTTTCTTGTTTGACTTGCTGCTTTAGTTCGACACGAAGTTATTATTTTTTCAGATGCTTCACTCATGCACTGTTCTCACATTCCTAAAACAGTTAAGGCAAATGTTCGGAGGATTGCTTTGCCCTCATCACCCAGAGCTGGTAAATCATCCTTAATTACTCGCTGTTTACGAAATGTTAAACCCTACTTTTCATCGCCTTTGTTTACTACTAATACTACTACTACTAATAATAATAACAATAATAACATCAGTACCACATTGTCAGTGTGTATACATATTTTACAAATTAAAACGTGCAGTTTCAAGTGAACATTTTTCTGCGTTTAGTAGCAGTTGCACTATGTCCCCTGCTCTTGCGCTAGGAAACAACAAGTAATTATTTCGATTTAAGGATGTCTAGAAAGAGCAACCGGTCTACGTTGTATGATCTCTAGAAAGTAATCGACGTCATTATCGAATCCAGCCGAACAACGGGCTAAACAACTCACTCTTTCCTTCTCTGACAATCTGCACGTTATCGTATACCAGTTTTCCATTTGGAAAAGAGTGACAATCGGTAGGCGCTTCAGTCTGGAACCGCGCGACCGCTACGGTCGCAGGTTCGAATCCTGCTTCGGGCATGGATGTGTGTCATGTCCTTAGGTTAGTTAGGTTTAAGTAGTTCTAAGTTCTTGGGGACTGATGACCTCAGATGTTAAGTCCAATAGTGCTCAGAGCCACTTGAACCATTTTTTGAGGTACGGATGTTAGATATACCTCCAAACTATGTTACGCGAATTACATGCCAGGAAGTGTGGTCTCCATGATCAAGTTTTCGGGGTGGGCTTGTAAACAGTTTGAAAATGACTTCAAAGCTATGATTCAGTTAGCACAAACAAAGTCAGCTTTAAAATTTAAAGAAAGTAAAATTCTGTAGCAGACGTAGAACATTTCTTCTAGATCTTTATATTTTATTTTACGTATCATGTACATTATTCATATGTATTGCCCCAATGCGCAAACTCCTACTCTGAAGATAATAAGAAACAAGATAGTAATCTACGTCGTTTCCTAAGCAAACTGCAACATCAGTACTCAAGTATGATCCACAACTACATATTCCAGAAAGAAGGTACATGTACTTCGTTATATTAAAAGCTGAGTAAGAGCCATGTTACATACACTCTCAAAATTAATGTAACCGAACTTCCGTATACTAAAACAGTATCACCTACTATAAAAACCGCGCCATAACTTACATGTAATGTTAAAAATTCTAACTTTGAGTATAGATTTAAATATTTTCAGAGAAGATAATTTTTTTCTCTGACGAAAACCTTATAACGAGAACGTAAGAGTATGCCGAAGGCTATTCATAATCTTTTAAGTAGTATGTACAAGTACTCATACTGAAACTTCTATTCTGTGACAATTTCTATAGAATGCCTTATTTTTCTTTGTTCTAATCATACGTTCGAAGTGAAACGCAGATAAAACGACAGAAATGTGGCAACTGAGAACTGAAACAATTCTTGAATACGAGTTGTGATCTGTACGAACATGAACAACAATGGCTGATATGCGGTGTTTCCCCTCATGTAGCAAACATTGGCGAAGCGGTCGTTACACTTTACGAGACCAACAAGAAAAACTAAGCAACGTGAAACACGCACCATTTCGATTAAAATAATGCTAATAATTCACGTCAGTGTATCGGCCGCTACCACCTATTTGCGGTTTACGATTACATTGGCTGGCGCTGCATTGAAGGTCGTGTGAATGACCATCTGTGGCTCTGACAACAGCAGAAGGCTGGCTGCACTTCCAATTTAGCAAGACCCATCGTTGCAGAAAGACCTCAGCAATGAAAGAGAACGCACCCACTACGTCTCTGAAATTATTTTCAGCAGACATTTTCCTTACAACAGGTTGAAAAGGCAGCCCTATTCACTTCTCAGAATTCTTATATATAAACTGAAACAAATACTTATATCTTTCCGTAAACTGATGCTAATGACCACACACTAAATGAAACTAAGTGAGTAAAATTTCTACGTGTCCAGATGTATAAGGTTCTAAAATGAAATCGTTTCTTGGAGTCAAGCGTAAGAATCCGCTACTTCGAACGGCAAGAATGTTGCGTAAGATGAACAACAGATCTACTTCATCTTCTTTTATTGGGCTCTGTGTATTTTACAAAATAAGATAATGATATTCGCTACTGGGTGTCCATTAAGTGAATAGACAGATCTGGAAACTTCAGTTCGGTGTTGTGGATCTTCGTGACAGATTAAAACTAGGCCGCACTGGGACTCGATCCCGGTCTCTTGCTTTCCACAGACAGTGGTCTTCCGACTGAACTATCCGAGACGCTGCTACTGTCGTTCATTGTAATCTTCATAGTAAAGGAAGCGTTCCTACTTAAAGAGAAAATTCTTTCGCTCTACGTAGACCCATATGCAGTCATAATTGTATAGTAGTATTAGTAGGCAATCTAGAGACGAATAATCTAACTGGAAAAACCGCCTTTATTTAAAAACATTCGCACACCTGGTACGAAATCATTAATCAGTAAGGGAATGCAGCTCTACCGTACTTGTTGGTTCTAATTCGTACATTGGAAAAATTTTCATATCTAGAACTTGGATACAAAGTGAAAGAAGGATCCCATTGGACAGTACCTAATCTGCAGACTGTGTTTCAATGCTCTAAGTCGAAATCTAAGTTTTAATGCTACACCTTCCACGAACTGGTACCATATACTGTTTGTCAAGCTAGTTATCTTAAACAGTGAGCACACCATAAATGAAGCAAAAGTAAAATGTGTCACTAAAGTGTGTTCGGTGACAGTGCCAGAACTGAAGTAATATGACAGACAGGTGTTCTGACGATTGACGAACATGTACTTCTATAGATCGTGATTCTTGTACGGCACTAGGTTCACGGTGAGATCTGTATATATATGTTGTTGTTGTTGTGGTCTTCAGTCCTGAGACTGGTTTGATGCAGCTCTACATGCTACTCTATCCTGTGCAAGCTTCTTCATCTCCCAGTACCTACTGCAACCTACATCCTTCTGAATCTGCTTAGTGTATTGATCCCTTGGTCTCCCTCTACGATTTTTACCCTCCACGCTGCCCTCCAATGCTAAATTTGTGATCCCTTGATGCCTCAAAACATGTCCTACCAACCGATCCCTTCTTCTAGTCAAGTTGTGCCACAAACTTCTCTTCTCCCCGATCCTATTCAATACCTCCTCATTAGTTACGTGATCTACCCACCTTATCTTCAGCATTCTTCTGTAGCACCACATTTCGAAAGCTTCTATTCTCTTCTTGTCCAAACTGGTTATCGTCCATGTTTCACTTCCATACATGGCTACACTCCATACAAATACTTTCAGAAACGACTTCCTGACACTTAAATCTATACTCGATGTTAACAAATTTCTCTTCTTCAGAAACGATTTCCTTGCCATTGCCAGTCTACATTTTATATCCTCTCTACTTCGACCATCATCAGTTATTTTACTCCCTAAATAGCAAAACTCCTTTATTACTTTAAGTGTCTCATTTCCTAATCTAATCCCCTCAGCATCACCCGATTTAATTTGACTACATTCCATTATCCTCGTTTTGCTTTTGTTAATGTTCATCTTATATCCTCCTTTCAAGACACTGTCCATTCCCGCTGCAGTCTGGAACCGCAAGACCGCTACGGTCGCAGGTTCGAATCCTGCCTCGGGCATGGATGTTTGTGATGTCCTTAGGTTAGTTAGGTTTAACTAGTTCTAAGTTCTAGGGGACTAATGACCTCAGCAGTTGAGTCCCATAGTGCTCAGAGCCATTTAGAGCCACTGTCCATTCCGTTCAACTGCTCTTCCAAGTCCTTTGCTGTCTCTGACAGAATTACAATGTCATCGGCGAACCTCAAAGTTTTTACTTCTTCTCCATGAATTTTAATACCTACTCCGAATTTTTCTTTTGTTTCCTTTACTGCTTGCTCAATATACAGATTGAATAACATCGGGGAGAGGCTACAACCCTGTCTCACTCCTTTCCCAACCACTGCTTCTCTTTCATGCCCCTCGACTCTTATAAGTGCCATCTGGTTTCTGTACAAATTGTAAATAGCCTTTCGCTCCCTGTATTTTACCCCTGCCACCTTCAGAATTTGAAATATTCCAGTTAACGTTGTCAAAAGCTTTCTCTAAGTCTACAAATGCTAGAAACGTAGGTTTGCCTTTTCTTAATCTTTCTTCTAAGATAAGTCGTAAGGTTAGTATTGCCTCACGTGTTCCAACATTTCTACGGAATCCAAACTGATCTTCCCCGAGGTCCTCTTCTACCAGTTTTTCCATTCGTCTGTAAAGAATTCGCGTTAGTATTTTGCAGCTGTGACTTATTAAACTGATAGTTCGGTGATTTTCACATCTGTCAACACCTCCTTTCTTTGGGATTGGAATTATTATATTCTTCTTGAAGTCTGTGGGTATTTCGCCTGTCTCATACATCTTGCTCACCAGATGGTAGAGTTTTGTCATGACTGGCTCTCCCAAGGCCATCAGTAGTTCTAATGGAATGTTGTCTACTCCCGGGGCCTTGTTTCGACTCAGGTCTTTCAGTGCTCTGTCAAACTCTTCACGCAGTATCTTATCTCCCATTTCATCTTCATCTACATCCTCTTCCATTTCCATAATATTGTCCTCAAGTACATCGCCCTTGTATAAACCCTCTATATACTCCTTCCACCTTTCTGCCTTCCCTTCTTTGCTTAGAACTGGGTTGCCATCTGAGCTCTTGATATTCATACAAGTGGTTCTCTTCTCTCCAAAGGTCTCTTTAATTTTCCTGTAGGCAGTATCTATCTTACCCCTAGTGAGACAAGCCTCTACATCCTTACATTTGTCCTCTAGCCATCCCTGCTTAGCCATTTTGCACTTCGTGTCGATCTCATTTTTGAGTCGTTTGTATTCCTTTTTGCCTGCTTCATTTACTGCATTTTTATATTTTCTCCTTTCATCAATTAAATTCAATATTTCTTCTGTTACCCAAGGATTTCTATTAGCCCTCGTCTTTTTACCTACTTGATCCTCTGCTGCCTTCACTACTTCATCCCTCAGAGCTACCCATTCTTCTTCTACTGTATTTCTTTCCCCCATTCCTGTCAATTGTTCCCTTATGCTCTCCCTGAAACTCTCTACAACCTCTGGTTCTTTCAGTTTATCCAGGTTCCATCTCCTTAAATTCCCTGGTCTCGCGGTTCTAGGCGCGCAGTCCGGAACCGTGCGACTGCTACGGTCGCAGGTTCGAATCCTGCCTCGGGCATGGATGTGTGTGATGTCCTTAGGTTCGTTAGGTTTAACTAGTTCTAAGTTCTAGGGGACTAATGACCACAGCAGTTGAGTCCCATAGTGCTCAGAGCCATTTGAACCATTTTATTCCTTAAATTCCCGCCTTTTTGCAGTTTCTTCAGTTTCAATCTGCAGTTCATAACCAATAGATTGTGGTCAGAATCCACATCTGCCCCTGGAAATGTCTTACAATTTAATACCTGGTTCCTAAATCTCTGTCTTACCATTATGTAATCTATCTGATACCTTTTAGTATCTCCAGGATTCTTCCAGGTATACGACCTTCTTTCATGATTCTTGAACCAAGTGTTAGCTATGATTAAGTTATGCTCTGTGCAAACTTCTACAAGGCGGCTTCCTCTTTCATTTCTTCCCCCCAATCCATATCCACCTACTATGTTTCCTTCTCTCCCTTTTCCTACTGACGAATTCCAGTCACCCATCACTATTAAATTTTCGTCTCCCTTCACTACCTGAATAATTTCTTTTATCTCGTCATACATTTCATCAATTTCTTCATCATCTGCAGAGCTAGTTGGCATATAAACTTGTACTACTGTAGTAGGCATGAGCTTTGTGTCTATCTTGGCCACAATAATGCGTTCACTATGCTGTTTGTAGTAGCTAACCCGCACTCCTATTTTTTTATTCATTATTAAACCTACTCCTGCATTACCCCTATTTGATTTTGTATTTATAACCCTGTAATCACCTGACCAGAAGTCTTGTTCCTCCTGCCACCGAACTTCACTAATTCCCACTATATCTAACTTTAACCTATCCATTTCCCTTTTTAAATTTTCTAACCTACCTGCCCGATTAAGGGATCTGACATTCCACGCTCCGATCCGTAGAATGCCAGTTTTCTTTCTCCTGATAACGACGTCCTCCTGAGTAGCCCCCGCCCGGAGATCCGAATGGGGGACTATTTTACCTCCGGAATATTTTACCCAAGAGGACGCCATCATCATTTAATCATACAGTAAAGCTGCATGTCCTCGGGAAAAATTTCCGCTGTAGTTTCCCCTTGCTTTCAGCCGTTCGCAGTACCAGCACAGCAAGGCCGTTTTGGTTAATGTTACAAGGCCAGATCAGTCAATCATCCAGACTGTTGCCCCTGCAACTACTGAAAAGGCTGCTGCCCCTCTTCAGGAACCACATGTTTGTCTGGCCTCTCAACAGATACCCCTCCGTTGTGGTTGCACTTACGGTACGGCCCTCTGTATCGCTGAGGCACGCAAGCCTCCCCACCAACGGCAAGGTCCATGGTTCATGGGGGTAGGTATATATATATATATATATATATATATATATATATATATATATATATATATATATATATATATACTCCGCAAGCCAACATATGCCACGTGGTAAAGGATACCTTGTACCACTATTTGTCATTCACTTCCTATTCCAAGAAGAAAAAAACTGACTGTTTATATGCTTCCCCGCTTTTTCTTGTCTTCACGCTCACTACGCGAAGTGTACGTTGGCGGCCGTAGAGTAGTTCGGCAGTCAGCCACAAATGTCAGTTTTCTAAATTTTTTCAGTAGTGTTTCGCGAAAAGAACATTGTCTTCCCTCAGCGATTCCTATTTGAGTTCACGAAGTACATCCTTATAACTCGCATGTTGATCGAACATATCGGTAACAAATCTAGCAGCATACCTCTAAATTGCTTTGATGTCTTCCTTTAATCCACGTGATGGGGATCCCAAACACTCGAGCAGTACTCAAGAATGGGTCAGACCAGTGTTTTATACGCGTTCTCCTTTATAGATGAGCTACACATTCCTAAAATTCTCGCAATAAATCGAAGTCTGCCATTCGCTTCCTTCCTACGTCCCTTACGTGTTGGTTAAATTTCATATCTCTTTGCAACGTTACACAGAGATATTTAATCTTCCTGACTATGTCAAGCAGCACACATCCAGTTGTCGGCCGCTGTGGCCGAGCGGTTCTAGGCGCTTCAGTCCGGAATTGCGCTGCTGCTACGGTCGCAGATTCGAAACCTGCCTTGGGCATGGAAGTGTGCGATGTCCTTAGGTTAGATAGGTTTAAGTAGTTCTAAGTTCTAGGGGACTGATGACCTCAGATGTTAAGCCCCATAGTACTTAGAGTCACTTGAACCATTTGAACAGCTTCAGTACTGTGTTTTATTATTACTGGGTTCATTTTCCTACTTGTCTGCATTAACGTACATTTTTCTACATTTAGAGCAATCTACAATTCCTTACATCTATTAGAAATTCTGTCTTAGTCATCCTGTAGCCTCCTACAGTCACACTAAGACGACACTTTCCCCTACACTATGGGGTCGTCATCAAAGAGTCGCATACTGCTACTCGCCCTATCCGTCATACAGTTTATGCATGTAGAGAACAAGAGAGGTCTTACCACATTTCTCTGGGACACAGGGAGCTGCGAAAATTGTAGAGGCCCTCATAATCCAATTAACAGAACATGAAAAACGTAGAGAGAAAAACCATAAGTAAATACACGAACTAGCTGCTTGGTATAATCGCTTACTTACTGAAACATCTGACTTATTTAAAGTCCTTAAATATTCGCAGACGACAAAATGGTAATTACTGCAAACAGGTAACCTAAAAGAATAATCGCCTGCGACTCTCACCTCAATTTTTGCTCACACTTTTATGCCAAAATTTCTTAAGAACAATTATGCAATAAACCAATAAGATATAAATCTCAAATGGACTGCAAATGTCGTGTTTAAAAAGGCGTAATTTCGTCATTTAAAAGCTGATTTCCCCGGAATGAAATTGCTGTAGACGTACTGTGAATTACCTGCGAAGCAGTCAAATAGTTATCCTTTCGCCGACACGGCAGTGTAGGACGGAGCAAAAAGACCTCCTTCGATCAGTGTTAGCTGGTAATGCACCGTCATGAAAAGAGCGTCTGGAACAGCGCAACTATGCACTTGTTCGACATGTCCCACTCTTCCGTCAGCAATATCCTAAGGCGCTAACAGACTGGATGAACCTAAAACAGCAGAGGGACAAGCTTTGGAGCACAAGTGTCGCTAAACACGTCTCGCCATATCAAAACAGAATTAAATCGAGATTAAAAGACAAAATAACTGATTCCACATTTGAGATCTTGGAAGGAAGGAAGTTAAGGAGTGTAACACAAACGATGTCCAAAATGAAAATTTATTCTTTTTTCACCGAATAAAAGAAGGGGGCGAAACAAAGATAAACAGAACAAAAATTATATGCTGTCTAACGGGCAACAGCGTCATATACTTGGAAACACAGATGGTAATCAGTCTACACGCAGCAGAGCATCTTAAAAATGTGTATGTGGAGCCAGGGAGAATGTTGTTGCGGTAGGACGAACTTTTAATCATACTACACACACTGATAAATTATGAGGACACTTCGAGTCTTCAAAAGATTATAGTGAAGAGAGACGTTAGTTCAGTAATCAAGCAGCCTGTTTGGGCAGGCTCCCTCTAGAATTCTACCTGTATTACTGTGACCTCGTTGGGTAATCCTTCACGCGTATAACGAGTTATAACGGTTTCCTGAGAGCTTACTGGTATTAATTTTGTTAGGGCTAGAAGGCGAACGTTAGAATTTAGCAGGCTTGTAGGGCCAAGAACAGAAAAATTTCGACCATTTTAACATAAACTGGGGACTCATTTTAATTGGATTTGATTACTTAAATTAGCTTAATTTTGTCCACTATTGTCATTGTTGTCGCCGTGATTATATTACTTTTGTAAAAAAAAAAAAACAAAAAAAATTGCCTTCATGATTTTTATTTCAATACCATTTCGAGCACTGGGAGCTCATCTTCAGTTGACTGATGAGTTTACATTATTTTTTGAAAACAGGATACTATTGGTTGTTTTGAGAGTACAATGCTATATTACAGGGTGATGAAGCTGCTGCTTTTATAAAACTATAACAAGAAGGAGTCTAATTTACTGCTACCAGCTGTGGTTACATGCCTGTTAAGTTATAGCAAGTGTTAACATATTTACATGCATACAAAGATTTTTAGTTCCACAATACATCTATAAAAATTTGAACTAGTCAAAGAGTATCTAAATGTAAAGGCATTATATTTTTACACGTGTACACAGATACTGTTATTTAAAAGACGACATAGAGATGTTAGATTTTCATCTATACACAGACGTGATTTGCTACATGAAAGTTTTCTGCAGATATAAGATATGACTGTATTTGGAAGAATGGCTATAAGAGCAAAATTGTAGCTTCTTTATGAAAAACTGAACTTCGAAGTTACTGACAAAACTTTGGCTTTTAAATTCAGATTTCTCGTTTAACGTGCTTTCATAATTTTTTTCTGTGTAACACTATTTCTAGTTATGAATGAAAACACACACGACACTGCTGTAATATTCCACAATATTTATTATATAGTTTAAACACGTGTTTTCGGCAGTTACGCCGTTATCAGATACAATGATAAATGTGTGTGACAGTGAAATTTTTGTGGGCTCAAAAGTTTTTAAAGTAGTGCATCTAGAGAGTATACTCTGTTTGTACTAGTTTAAAATCTTTGATCCTACGAAAACATATTTACCTTTGTACCCGATGATGGCCTAAGAACGGAAATCCAGTTTGTAAAATAAATAATAAAGATTGTAGAATATTACACCAGTGTCGTGTGTGTTTTCGTTCATAATGTATAAAATATTTTATCAAGAACCAACGGAATAATCTATCAATGTATTTCTAGTTGGTGATATGTTAGAGAAATGATAAGTGCCTTATCATCAACACAACTATGGAGTTAAAAAGTTTGAGGCAATTATTGTGAGGCACATGTGCAAAAATGAGCTATCAGAAATCCCAAAAATTAGACGTAGTTACAAACACTATTTGTCAAGAGCAAACAAAAGTACAGAAGAGTACGAATAGAATGCAGCTATATCTTGGATTATATCAACTCCACTAGACAAATTTATTTGACAAACAAAATTAACTCTGTACTATAAAGTAAGCAATTCAGATATACTACAAAAAGGTATGCTCTTAAATATTCAGGTCCTTCGCAAAATTAATTACATTTGTCCCCTTTCAACAATTTCTTCGGTTGTTACCAGTTATATACAAGTAATCTGCCGCTAGTTATGTGCGGGGAAAATATTATCAAGACATATCTAGTCTGACAGTTTTTCTGCCAACGCTAGAGGAGGGTTTATTTCTACGGAATGTTATAACTTAGTGTGCATCCATGTTCTGTAAACAGGCTTTTCAGTCAACTACAATCGCTCAACAGTGTAAAGGCATCGGAACCGGATGAGATACCTGTGAGATTCTTCGGCATGCAACGTTACCCGATAGATTCTCCCGCAGAGTACCAGCTTTTATAACCAGAAGCCAATGCTTGCAACCCAATTGCGACTTATTCTGATGTTCCTCGCACGTTAGGTTATTAGGTTACGCAAGGATCTTCTTAAAGAGAATATCTCGCCGTCGTGGTGTCGAGCAGCGTACGTCTGCTTTCTTACCCAGCAGCTGACTCGCTGCAAATAATAAACTGTAGCTGCGATTCCGCAGTCAAATATCATTGGCTAGAATTGCGAATTAATAAAATAAACAAAAATTAATAAATAAAAGATAAATGAATAATTAATAAAAAGTGTTCCATTCTAAGATCTGTTATTCACGTAAACCAGTTATAACAGAACCAGAAAGACATCCTTATAAAATACAATAAAGTTGCGTTCAAAGCTTTACAAGAATGATGGCAGACTGCTCAAGCTAAATAGTCATCCAAGGCATGCGACAAATTCAATCCAGTTCGTTGGTTTGGTTGGTTTGTTTGGGGAAGGAGACCAGACAGCGAGGTCATCGATCTCATTGGATTAGGGAAGGAAGGGAAAGGAAGTTGGCCGTGCCCTTTCAAAGGAACCATAGCGGCATTTGCCTGGAGCGATTTAAGGAAATCACGGAAAACCCAAATCAAGATGACTGGACGCGGGATTAAACCGTCGTCCTCCCGTATGCGAGTCCAGTGTCAATCTAGTTCGTGATCACAATTCGCGAAATATTCACCAGCTCAAATAATTCAGAGTTCAGTATGACAATTTACACAACAACACACGAGAGAATGAGTAGGAACTCATACGCTGTCCATTCTTAATCCCATAATGCAAACGGAAAGTTAAAGTTCTGCACTGGAGCACATTCACACCTCGCAAAAGTTAGTGTCACCTCTACAGTTAAAGTATTGTAGCAGCCGTTCCATGCCCAGAATAATTCACCTACACAACCGAATAACACTCATTAGCACAGATAGGTCTGTCTTTTGCCATCTCTAACGTAAAAGTGTCTCAAATCGCTCCGTTAAGTGCATTGCTCAAAAAGTCTCTCTCTCCACCTGGCTCCAGTAGTGTTCCTTCTCTGCCTACTTCTACATTAGCTGAAGATTGTCCTCGCCAAATATACATCGTTCTTATGTTCTACAGACACGATTTCGATTAAATCTGACCACTTTTCGCACTAAACAAATATATTACAACAGTATTTAAATAAATAAATGTTATAAACATTCGGTCACACACAGATCATTCACAATAAAATTAACATGAATAAAGGTTTTTTCATAACTTGAGACGCCATCATTCTTCTCCAGATGTGCTAACATAAAATGGCAAAAGAAGTAGATAAATATTGTTTAAACAATTATTTATGTCATCTTTATAGAAGCGTCTGTTGGTACTCTCTCTACTCAGATATCGGACGTTAAGTTCGGGGCATCGCAGCGATTATTCTTATGTATGCTGGCACCGTATTGCAGTCTTGCTGTTTCTTTCATTTCCTTAAACATCCACAACAGCACAAGCACATTATGCTATCGTATTAGTGCACGCAATTCTCGTATTAGTCAGTGCGGTACCTCATGTTGTGTCGAGAAGCCATATTCGCTTTGTAACCAGTGGCTGGATAGCACTGCGTACACCTCACGTGTGTTCCTGTTTTGCTTCTGATGCTCCTGCTGCACCTGTCACAGATGTGGCTCATCTGTTGGGAAGCGGCCGATGGCTAGTCGGTCTCAAAATTGAAAATGTCCGGGATGCCAATTGCAGCCTTGTGTAATGAAATATCCTCATAGTTTTCTATAGAGGGCAGTCAATGTAAACAAGGCAGATGGAAAATAGTAAGTGAACTCTTTATTATTTGAAAAGTAATCAACTGTTATACATTTATCCTTCTGGGAGACAAGATGGTCAATGCTGTCATGGAAAAATATTTGCGGCTGCCTGCGAAACCGTGATTGTATGCCGGCGTGCACCTTTTCGTCCAAAGGAAATCGACGGCCACGAATATCTTTATTCGGGACTCCAAAAACATGGAAATCGCATGGCGGAGATCGGGACTCTATGGAGGATGGTTCTGAGCACTATGGGACTCAACTGTTGTGGTTATCAGTCCCCTAGAACTTAGAACTACTTAAACCTAACTAACCTAAGGACATCACACACATCCATGCCCGAGGCAGGATTCGAACCTGCGACCGTAGCATCTATGGAGGATACTAAAGGGCTTACCAGCGAAACTTATTTAGCGTAAACAATCTGTAACAAAAGGCAACCGTATGTTTCCACCAAGGTTCTTTCGAGTACGCTGTAGACGTTTCGCTGCGAAGCCGTTACACATGCTCCATAGAGTTCCAATCTCTCCCCACGCGATGTCCCTTTTTTTGGAACCCTGAAATTATACACTCGTGGCCGTTGATTCGCTTTGGACGAAGAAATGCACACCTGCATACAATCACGATTCTATAGGCAACCGTTAACATTTTTCCATGAAAGCACTGGCCGTCTCTTCTGTCAGTGGGATGAATGTATTAACAGTTAAGCAACTACTTTTGAAATAATGAACAGTTCACTTGCTTTTTTTCCCATCTGTATCGTTTTCATTTGTCTACCCCTGATATACGTGGGAATAATCAGTCGACATTCGCGGCGTTCAGCAACAATTGCCTGGCTGGTAACGGTAGACAGCTCACAACTATCGACTGTGTGACCTCTCCTCACGACATTATGTAAGTTCATTGAACTAAATCTTAGTCATCTCCTTAAAAGAGAACATTGGTATCTTTGGAGTGCTGTAGCTTGTGAAGAACTGGTACTATGTGCCCATGTGACCGTCAGTGTTGACGTAAACCATGAGAAGAAGTAGTGTATATGCCAGACGATTATACGGAATCAGCGCAGCAAGATGTGGAAACGTGTGAGGATGGCGGAATGGAGCTATCGTGATTGGACGTGTCCATAGGTACACCGTGGAAGAACTTTCCCAATTTGTCGGTGCATCAATGCGGACTTTCCAACGTGTCTATAAAGAGTGGTGTACTACTCGTAGATACGTAACTAGGCGTAAGACAGTGCTCATAAAAAGATCCTAACAGACAGTGACCTGACACGAGTGTCACGCCTTGTCAATGACAATCGGTTTGTAACTCGACAGAAATTGTCGTGTGGGCCTATGAGTCGTGAATTTGCCTCTTTTCAAATGAGGCAAGGTGTCGAGTGCACCAGTGGTCCAATCGGACATTTAACTGGGAGTGTGTGGAGGGTGTTTCTCAGGCTGGAGTTGGTTGTATGATGTTTCAAGAGTGTTTTTCATATCAAGTCCTGGGCCCACTCAATCAGGTCACCGTCAACGTCAACCAGGATGTTTATTTCAATATTCTCAGTGACCAAATGTTGTCCTTTCTTCTTCATCTTCACGATGACAATGCTATGGGCACTGCAATCTTCCAACATGACAACAGCCGTGTTCACAGGGCTTTACGCATACGTTCCTGGTTTGACAAACACTCAGGCATCATATCGTACCTCTGCCATCCCGCTATATTAACCGATCGTAATCTCCCAGAAATTGTCTGGGACTATTTGAAGCCGCGGGTGAAGGGCTACACTCAACAAACAACCTCTCATTTTGGTAGCTCTGCGGGATATAATCATACAGCATAGCTGAAGCAAGTTGTGGACCCACATTTGCCGAAATGAGGCCGTTACCTACAGTAGAAGTGGTGTCAACCGGTGTTAAGGTGACGTCGCCTAGAGGTAACTAATTTTTTGTTCGCTGTGCTTCATTCACCACCATACAGCATGAAAATATAAAACGTGTTCTATCGAGCATAATTCTTTGTTTATTTCTACAACAGTTTGGGTTTTACAATATTTCCAGGGCTTCCCAGTCATCCCTTGCTGTAGCTGATAGTCTGAATGATTTTCGTGTTAATCACGAAGACAATTAGTACACTATGTACAATATGATGAATCTGACCACTTTGCCCATTCTGGATTTTAGCGTCGCATGTTTTACTTACGAGAAAAAGAATAGGTCTTCAATTTTGTTTGTCAGAGGGTGATTCTACTAAAGCCGCTGGAAGCTATAAAATGACTGGCAAATTTTTGTTGGATACCTGTTCTCGGGAAACGGGTGAGGGGAGCAGAATTACCCGATGCAATAAGAACGTTACAGTGTGGCACCATATGCACTGGACGGACTCTGCCATCAAGTACCATTAACACTCATTAATTCGATCTGCAGAGATGTTTACTCAAAAATGTATTCATCCGCAAATTAAAGCACGAAGTGCTGGTAAAAGTATCCACATTCCTTTTTATAACTTTTTTTATTACTTTTATGAGCACTATTCACCAGTTTCAACACACAGGGTTATTTTCAAATATCTCTTTTAGAATATTAGAGTAAAACATAAATCATATCTAATAGTGCTTAAACCAGTTGCATGTGATAACAACAAATAGTCATAGTTATCAGGTTATAGCAGCTTGTGCCACCATATATTTCCGATTTTGTCCGCGCACTATTCCATGTTTAATGATGGATACAACAGTATTTTATGTGCCAGTATTAAATCGGCTGATAAATGCGCCTAATTGTGTTTATAAAGAACACATAAGGTTTTATCAGGCAGGTTGAAGTCCTGTCCACGGGTTTATTGTTTCAAAGTTTTCAGACGCTTCTCTGATACTAGCCCACAATCAGCTCTACACCACCTTTACTCTCCATTATTCTTTCTCTTGCGATTATTACTACGACATCTCTGCTACTAAGGCTTCCCGCCTTCTTAGGTACTAGGTTCACTGCAGTTATTATTAGTGTATTTACATTTACGTTCAGTCACATTCTTATTATATAAGAAATAACTCGTGGGAAAATTCCATGTTTTTTCGCATGATTTTGGCTGAGCAGGAAGCGCAACATGGCACGTCCGTCTTCCACCGTGTAGACGTTACGAGGAAGCGTATCGGTGACCCATCAGCTATCGACCATGTAAAGTACGAGAGGCGTTCAATAACTAATTTAAGCCACACGGGGTAGTCGCGCGGTCTGGGGTGGGTTGCCACGGTTCGCGCGGCTCTCCCTGTCGGAGGTTCGAGTCCTCCCTTGGGCATGGGTGTGTGTGTTGTTCTTAGCGTAGGTTAGTTTCAGTTAGATTAAGTAGTGTGTAAGCCTAGGGACCGATGACCTCAACAGTTTCGTCCCATAGGAACTTACCAAAAATTTCCAAAATTTCCAACTAATGTAACATATATTTTTTTTCTGAAACCAGGTCGGTTCTATTCACAGTTCCAATACACCATATTACTTCCCACTCTTTTGGCTACAAAACCTTATTTTTCAACATGATCTCCGTTCAATGCGATGGCCTTACGCCACCTTACTGGGAGAGCCTGTATGGATGCATGGTACCACTCTACTTGTCGACTGTCGACGTCGGAGCCAATGTCCTGCTGCATCAATAACCCTCCTCCCTCCCTCCTACCATCCAAAAACTGCTTCCAGTAAAGTGCATCTTTCATTGGGCCGAACAGATGGAAGTCCGAAGGTGCGAGATCCGGGCTGTAGGGTGGATGAGAAAGAGCAGGCCAATGAAGTTTTATGAGCTCCTCTCGGGTTGGGAAAGAGACTTATGTGACACTTTGCATAGCCATGGACAAAAGCAGTTCGTTTGCAGTTTTGTGACCACAAACACGCTGAAGTAGTCTGTTCAGTTTCCTGAGGCTAGCAGAATACACTGTAGAGTTGATCGTTGCACCATGAGGAGGACATCAAACTGAATGACTCTTCAATATGCGGCTTTGAACTGTTTCTTCGGAGGAGATGTAGTGTGATGCCACTCCATGGATTACCGTTTCGTTTCCGGTTCGAAGTAATAAACCCACGATATTCAGCAAAAAATTGTCACGACCAGCCTCGTAACGTGCAAGAAATTCCACAGAGACGGTCCTTCGGTGCTCTTTGTAGTCTCCTGATGGCGGTGACGAACTCAGGGGACACACAGCTTCGAGTACACCAACTGGTGGACGAGTGTGTTAGCACTACCAACACAGACGTCCAACTGTGCTCCGAGATGTTCGACTGCGATCCGTCGATCACCTCGAATGAGGGTGTCCAGATCTTCCAACATTACAGGAGTAACAGCTGTGTGTGGTCGACCAACACGCGTAAGATCATACAGGTTTGCGTAACCTTGTTGCGATAATCCAACGACTCACCGTGGTTTTGTTCACTCCCAGGTTTCCATAGACATTCTGGAAGCCCCTGTGAATACATGCGGTGCTCTGGTGTTCCACCAGAAGAAACTCAATGACAGCTCTCTGCTTGGAACGCACCTTCGTTACAGAGAGCGTTTTGAAGGCCACATGTAGCGCCACCACCAACCGGAGGTTCATGAAGCTATAGGTACTGAGGTGGGAATATTCCACGATGTCCCACAACAAATTTCGCATTTTTTTAACCGAAACTGTCCGAGAAAAAAATGGTGATCCATCACTTGCTGAACGCCCTTCGTAATCCCTGAGAGCTAGCACCTCAGCTGCTACCATCATTCAGATGTGTTAACCGTAAACTACTCGTTTCACTTACAATAATCTTGCTGACAAGTCTTCTGTTGTAGGCTGGAGAAGTTCCAAGAGTTCACTTTCTTCTCGTATCACATCTACAAGAATCTTCCTTTTCCGTTCGTCAAGTGTAATAGATAATGGTCCAGCTTTGAAGCAATGCTGATACTAATAGTTTGCTGAAGCTTCCTGGAAGATTGAAATTGTGTACTAGACCAGTACTTGAACCTTTAACCTTGACATTCGCGGACAATACTGTAGTCGAGTAATCTGTTCTTTTCTTCTTTTCCTCCAACCCTCGCCTTACGGCCCTCCTCACACTCTTCAACTTGCCCTGTTTGACGAGCGTCTTGGTTATCCATTTATCACTCTGAAACAAAAGATAGACTGACATCTGTGATTTTTGTCCGTGCTTTCGTCGAAGACTATCTTCTGCTGATAGTTGACGAGGTAAAGAAAAGATAAGAAATAGTGTGACAATAAAGGTCATCCTTGATAACGTTCTTTCAATTTGTCATTGTAAGAATGGCACAAAAATGATTCAGCGCCCACCATACAGAAGAAAAATTTTCTTTTTGCTGTAGGCATCGTTCATCCTCTTATCAAACACGACGGCTAAATGCATATTTTTAATTTTTAAATTATTTTTATTTTCTCTTTTGCATGTTTTACGCTGCAGAATTTCTCATGTTGAAAGATGGAGGTGTCGCCTTTTTTGTAAGCCCTGAAAACAACTTGAATTCTGCAGCCTTAACAAATCAACGGATAAAGTTAAATTACTCCAACTTCATAGAGCGAATATGGAACTTAAAGGCGATATTTTACTGATGCCATATAATATTTGAAGGTGCGTTTTCTTGTGACTCTGTCCTCATAATTTTCATCTACGGATAAAACAGAAGTGTTTTAATGCCTCCTTTTTTCCGTTCAAGTAAATATGGTCATACTAGACAAACAAGTATGACTCTCGAATATAATTAATCCGATACTGAAAAGGAATTCGTTATCTCGTGGCGTGCGATATTTATTAAATACACAGTGAGTTTTTCATATAGTTCTGCATCCACTCTTTGTATATAGATTTTTATGACAAACGAAAATGCTCCGCCGTTAGGAACTGAAAAAAATCTAGCAAGGAAATGACTGCTTTTGATACCATGTAAGAAAAATATTGTCCCAGCAGTCAAGTCACGCTGTTAGTATTTGCATTTGGATACCATTTCCGGTCAGGTTTCGTTATATAATTTAACCTTATCTGCGATTCGATAGTTCTTGTGACACTTGCCACTTTCTTGCTTATCCATTTTCTAGTCTTACTCTGACCGTTGTTCACAAAGATGTGCGCAAGGAAGTCACCGAGTCGGCATTGTGAACATATCGGGCTTGGATTTAAATTGATTTTATGTAGTTTTTCTTGGCGAGTGGGAATGGTGTCATTAACGACACCATACCATGCCATAAATGGGGGATCCAGCCTAAAACACAGGTGCAGGTACTAATGGAAATCAAATGACACGATTTGAGAGACTTTACTGGTCTCATACAGATATGATTTTATGTATGTAGACTGAAGCGGCACATGGGTTTCAAACAGGATCTACCATTTTCGTTCCGTGCTGAGGTGCTATTCCAGAACATGGAGAGCCACTGCAACTCAGTTCTTATGTAAGTAAAGTATACTGGGACATCAGTGAGGATTTGGATCTAGGAGAGAGGCGTGCAAGGGTAATCCGTGCAAGTTACATGAACCGGTGTGCCAAGATGGCTTAGTAGCTAACGCACTTGCCTACTAACCGGAAGACACAAGGTCGATTCCCGGCCTTCATACAAATTTTCCCTCGGTGCTTCAATCTATACACATAAAATCATGTCTGTATGTGACCAGTAAAGTCCATGAAATTGTGTCATTTCAAAAGACATATTTGTTAATAAAATCTACTGTCTTATATTTGTCTAGCGTTCTCGCTTTATGGTCTTTAATTGTGGCTCGAAGTACGATCAGATTATGTGCCCAGTTATCGGTGCTCATGTCCTTGGGTTCGGTCGAGTTCTGTTTACTGTTGTAGCCAATCAGTTCTGCGCGAATGTGTTAGCGCTTCGACCTAGTTCCAGCAGTTGAGATTTCTGAAAATTTATCTTAGATCCTGCTGCGTTACAATAGTCGTCGATAGTGCGTTCAGCTATCTGTATTTCCTCACTATCGTTCAGTATGAAACTATGTCGTCCGCATATGCCTGACATACTTAGTGTTGAAAATTTGCAGACCTTTTAATCTTAGGTGTAGCGTCTTGAGTAGCGATTGCACATACACTGCGTGTAATAATGTTGATAGGGGACAGCCTTGCAGGACTGAGCTTTTAATAGAAATTGGTCCCGTAAGATGTCATTTTACTATGATTCTTGAATAATTTTTTTAAATAATTTTTCTAAATTGTTAATTAAAACCCATCTTCTTCAAAATTTATAGTAAAAATGAGTGATTAATCCTACCTTAAGCTTTGTCAGAATCGAAAAAAACGAGAGCTAATTTAGTCTGGTATATTAGCGTGAGAGGGACTGCGTTTCTGTATTCCGACTATAGACTGGTCACAGAGCGAACAGTTGCGACACTAGGTGATAAGTACCCAGCTATTCAAGGTCGACTCACAGCCTGCCCTTAAAGCCTCACTTCTGCCGGTATCTCTTTCCAAGAGAGGGGTACTGGCCGATGTGGGGCTGTGAGGACGGTATGTCAGTCAACCTTGGATAGCTCATGTGGTAAGAGCATTGTCTCCGAAAGGCAAGGTTTCGGTTACGAGTTCAGGATTCTGCCCACAGTTTTTATTTGCCAGGAAGTTTGAGAACAGCGCACAAACAAGTGCAGAGTCAAAGATTCATTCCGGAAACAATGGTTTTACTGTTAACGAAAATTACCAATTATAAACGATGTTTACCTTACTAACTTCAAAGCCAAAGTGGCGTTTCAAAACAACAACGACAATGTTTGTTTTTGTTACAGAACGCCGAGTTCACCGTTGCTGAAGGGGAGATCTTCGCCCAGAACTATATGCTTTGAGCGCTGAGACATATCATTTTTGTTCCTCAATCCTTGGTTCCCATCTGTTTTGAAACGACGATCAGCATATAAAGCGTTTCCAAAATTGTTTTGAAACATTTTATAAAAATTACATGAATTAAACTGTAAATGCTAAAGTGCGTTTGAAACTGAACGCTTGAATAGTGGAAGGACACGAGCTCCACCTCTTGCGACGGCAGTCTGCTGCGCCCGATGTAGCGGCAACCCTTTCTACTTGCGTGTGCAACCATCGTTGGTGGCTGGGGGCAACAACACGTCTTCGTCTCCAGTAGACGCGCTTTATTTTCGAGACAAATTCATAAAGAAAACTGTGTTTACGCCAGGTGGATTTGCTCCCACACCTCCAAATAAACGTGGATGAAAATGCCTACACATAACTCAAGAAAGTATATAAACGAAACACCGCAGCCATTCGCTGTGGAGCTTCTTTTCATTTTCATAACGCATTTGGAGATAAATCTTCTTCACTCGGTAAACTTTTGATTGATTCATTCGAACTTGTCTCTACCATCTTAATTCAATATGAGCTTTGGTCTCAGGTATCAAGTGGATGGAGAACTACACATTACTGCCTTTCTCAGAGATGAACGTTAGGGTCCAATTGTTTTCCTATACTCATATGTGCAGTAATAATTTTTAATATTGTGTCTCACATGTTAAGTTAACTATGATATTTGTTGCCTATGTCACAGATATGTGAAAATAATTCTTACCAACATTTTGTGGACTTGAATTACAGTAGAAACAGATGACATCACTCTTAAACATTGACGGAAAAAATCGCAATACCAAGAAGTCGTTGTGCGACAAAAACGAACGTTCGTAGGCACTTTTCTACATCTGGAAGATGAAATCTATTCAAATTTCGCGCCGGTTGCGTAAGAGTGGCGCTAGTAAACCCACTATGAGCCTCACTGTGTTCGACCGAGGTCTTGTAATAGACTACGAGAAACTGGATGTTCCTTCTGCGGCATTGCAGAAAGACCTGGCAGGGATGTAGCCACTGTATGTGACTGCTGGCAGCGGTAGTCTTCAGAACGTACAGTCACAAGAAGACCGGATTCCGGACGGCCACGTTGCACTACCGATAGGGAAGACCATCGAGTTCGGCGTGGTGCTATAACACATGGTACTGTATCTTTAGCAGCAATGTCAACAGCAGTTGGTACGATAATGACACGACGAACTCTTGGAAACCGGTTACTTCAAGGACAGCTCCGAGTCAGATACCCTGTAGTGTACTTTCCACTGACCCCAAACCACGGCCATTTGTGACTTCAGCAGTGTTAAGCAAGAGCTCTTTGGAGGGCAGAGTGGATGGTTCAAATGGCTCTGAGCACTATGGAACTTAACATCTGAGAGGCCATCAGTCCCCTAGAACTTAGAACTACTTAAACCTAACTAACATAAGGACATCACACACATCCATGCCCGAGGCAGGGTTCGAACCTGCGACCGTAGCGGTCGCGCGGTTCCAGACTGAAGCGCCTAGAACCGCTCGGCCACACTGGCCGGCGGCAGAGTGGAGGTCTGTTGTGTTTTCTGATGAAAGTTGGTTCTGCCTCGGTGCCAGTGATGACCGTGTGTTGTTTAGAAGGATGCCAGTTGAGGTAATATAACCAACCTGTCTGCGTGCTAGACACACTGGACGTGCGCCTGGGGTTATGGCCTGGCGTGCAATTTCATAAGACAGCAGGAGCACTATCATGGTTATCGTAAGCACAAACTGACATCCGGCACCTGTACAACACATTCTGGTGGTTACATCTATTACTAATGTACCAGCATTGATATGGCTTATCTGCATGTGATCTTGCAATGTTAATTACTCAAATTTGTTACCTGGACAAATGTATTCCGGAAATTTGTTTATTCCATATTAATTATTTTTTAATGTTGCGATTTTTCCCATCAGTGCATATGTACTCAATGTAGGATGAAAACTGTTGGCCAGCCGTTGTAGCCGAGCGGTTCTAGTCGCGTCAGTCTGGAACCGCGCGACCGCTACGGTCGCAGGTTCGAATCCTGCCTCGGGCATGGATGTGTGTGATGTCCTTAGGTTAGTTAGGTTTAAGTAGTTCTAAGTTCTAGGGTACTGATGACCTTAGATGTTAAGTCCCATAGTGCTCAGTGCCATTTGAACCATTTTTGAAAACTGTTGCTTTAATTCCGGCACTTTTGTTTATAAGGAGCTGTTATACTAAGTGTATAGGTGAGAACTAAGATGCATTGAAAATAAATCTGCATTACCTGCAGCATATTAAGTTAACACGTTCTGATGAGGAGGAAGAAGATTTCTGCGAAAAATTAGAAAAATTGATAAATAGCAGCAAATGAGTACGATTAACTGCTTCCTCTGGGATTCATAGATTTTGAGAAAGTTTCTGACACAGTTTCAACAACATCAGTACAAAAAACTCTTAAAAAGGGAGGTACTGCTTTAATCTAGGTTTGTATACTGAATAATATACGTGTCAATACTGAAGCGTCTAATAGAATTCATCAACACTGTGGGAAACTGACAACTGAAAGAGGAGTCAAGCAAGGAAATTCCACATGATCAAAACTATTGTCAGCAGTACTAGAACTTTTAAAATCTCTGAACTCGTAAAGTAAGGAAAAAAAAAACATATCAATCAGATATGCCTGAACCATCTACGTTTTGCTCGTAGCATTCTACTGTTTGCGTATGGTGTACATAAACTTCAACATCTAACTGATGAACTTAGAAGAGCAAGTCTCGAAGCAGACCTCCAACTCAATTAGATCTGTTTGCGTAGTCCATTTACGTTCCACTGGTAGAAATACACAACGGGACAAGACGTAGTGTTGCCAAAAGATAATGAATACAAGGCTCTGTAACTTATGTGACATACGAAACTTGGGTAACAGAGTACACGATTAACAGTTCATAGCTTTTCGCCTGTAGATTGTATAGGTGCATTCAAATAGATCAAAGTTCATTATAAAGCAGTCCGAGACACTAGCAAGAGAGTGGTTAAGGGGAGCGGACGGAGAGATGAAATATTCAGCACTGACAGCTATAACAGTTTAAATCAATGACATTCACTTTTTATTTTAAATTTGTTGATTTTTGAAAATAACTCCAATGTATGAAAATAAACTACATAAAACATGGATTTGTCGCTCTTTAAATAAATTTATTTCCCCGAGATCTTTTTGTAACACTAAGCTGCATTCTAAAAGCTTGGAGAAAGTGTATAAAAGTGGTGTACCATTTCTGTAATTCCTGAAGCAGTATTTTAACATAACTATAAAACTATCTACGATTAACAATGTTCCATTCTCGCTAAAAATCCGGCTTTTGTGGCGTCATATACAGCTGCAATACGCCATTAGTTACGTCAAGGCATCAAGAAAGAAGTATTATCCGCGAATCTTCTTGTCTTCAGTTCGAAAACTGATTTACTGCAATTTTCCATGCTTATCTATCCTATGCAGGCCTCTTCATCTTGGCTTATCTACTGCAACCAACATCCATTTGTACCTGATTACCGTAGCCATGCCCTGGTCTTCCTCTACAGCTTTTACCCCCCACGCTTCCCACCATTACTGAATGGAATTCTTCAGCCTCAGGATGTGTTCTGTCAACCGGTCCCTTCTTTTACTCAAGTTGTGCCGTAAATTTCTTTTCTCCTCAATTCGATTAAGTACCTCTTCATCAGTTATTCAATTTATCCAACTAATCTTCAACTATATTCTGAAGCACCTCATTCCAAAAGCTTCTGTTTTATTCATGGCAGAACTGTTTATTGGCCTTGTTTCACTTCCGTACAAGGCTACACATCAGACGAATGTCTTCAGAATAGACTTCCTAATATTTAAATTCGGTGTTATAAATTTCTGTTTTTCACAGACGCTTTTCCTTCTGTTTCCAGTCAGCTTTTGGTGTCATCTTTACTTCTGATATAGTATGTCAGCAAAACTCATCTCTAACATTGACATCTCATTTCCTAATCAAATTACCTCGGTGTAGATTGATTTAATTCTACTAATTCCGTTACCTTTGTTTTAGTTCATCTCGCAATCCCTTTTGAGGACAATATCAGTGCCGTTCAGTTGCTCTTACAAGTCCTCTGTCTTCTCTGACAGTATTACCATGCCACCGGTAAACCTCAAAGTCTTTATTTTTTTCTCTGAAGTTTAATTTTTTTTCTAAGTTTCCATTAGAGGTTTCTGAATGTATAGACTGAATAACACAGGGGATAGGCTACAACCTTGATTCACCCCCTTCTCAAACATTACCTTCTCTTCGTGTCTTTGGACTTTGCTAAATGTATTCGATGTAGTATCTTCACTAGTACCTACCTGGCAGGAAGTTCGATAACAAATGTGAAATTCAGTGCTGATTTGTTGTTAATGCTGAAAGAGCTTTACGGTCTGTAGCTCCTCAAGTCCTGGAACAGCCACATTTTTTTTCTTTCTATTTGGCGCTGCCGATAATATTCGCGGAAAATCACATTATGGCATCAGTTATTTTATCTACAAATAGGAAAGATCACACTGATAATCATTGGTTGTACTTGTTCCTGTTGTAGCGTGAGGCATCGATAGCTCATATTCATCTACCAACATACATTTTAAAACGTTGTACTGGGCGTACAACAACATCCATGGTCCCACTGGTCGTAGGGAAATTTTGAAGCCCTATCAGCATATTCCCGCAAGACTGTAGGGTATCATACAGGCTGTTCTTTAAATAGTCTGCCATTTTCCCTTGTGGACATGCATCGGAAAAACATCGCAGCAACGCCATAAAACTACATCAATCGCCTTAGGTTTATTCTGTGTCAGTGACGTAATCGTATTTTTGGAACTCAGACAGTGTAAATATCTAGTTATTTACAAAGCCTCCTAATCTTATAATGAAAAAAGCTTCGTTTTTAGTATCCTACTACGGGGATTTCAAATAGAATGAAATGATGATGAGTGTGGTGACCCTCAACTACGTACCCTCGGACTGAGAGTTGAAATATTAAAGGTTTTGGCTGGTTTCGTTGTCTAAGGGCTGGGATACGTAGTTGCCCCATTACAAGCCAAACACTGCTGAGTCTACAGTATACAATATGAATACACACATGAACCGAATGCTCTAAGGTTCCTGTCCCTCAGCAATTGCCAATTATGAATGTAACATATAAATTTATAAATGAAAGGCTGCAATTAAATAAATTCTTCAGGTAATATTTTAACGATTTTAAATGATAAGTACAATAGCAGAAGTACCTTTAAGAATGCCCTTTATTACTGCAAAACACTTATTGGTGTCAATGGTCCAAGAATTAAATAAAATATATGTTGAATAACAGGGAAACAATATATTCATACTTCACGTAATTAGTTATGAACAACAACATAGCTCGCGAGATATTCACTTCCAAACGCATACTACATCTTCACTGCAGAAGCCACGGAAATCTCACAAGTCCACAAGTCGGCACTACGAAATAATTCAATCTCCCGTGTCACACGCAAAGTGCTCCACTCCCCAAGTCTTTAACGACACAGTGCGTCCGTCACGCCGTACTGTCCAGGATCCTCCGTCCAGCATCTCCTGTGTCCTGTGCCATACCGTCCAAAACTCTCTCGTGTCCTCCCCCGTACTCCCACACAGTCTCTCCATTAACGAGCACTGTGATTGGCTAGAGCGCTCCCGCTAAGTCTTCAAGCCAACGCACCCTCACAAACATAATGAAACACATTCGAAATGCTAGATTTACATTTAAATAACTTGAAATTAAATAAATATTCCTACGGTTGGACCATAAACACGCTCTAACGCAAGTTATTAAATACATAAACAAATCAAATAAACATATATTAGAGGAATAGAAACAAAAGGTAGGCCAGTAGCCTAATGTCTCTTTGCTTTCTAAAACACAGTAAATATTTAACCAATTTCTTCATGAATAGTTTATATCGGATATAAATAAAGACACAGACGAATAAATATATTTATAAGCATGCTGCTACCGTTTTTTCGTGTAACTGTGGAGTACTCAAATAACTCATGTACTATTCAAGCTACATGCCTGTAATTTATACCAATTTAGGTTTACACTAATAGTTTTCTAAAGACACATCGATCGACAAAATCGGATGAACCGTTTAGATTTTGGAAATTCGTTGCTGGGTGTTACATGTATAATTTATCATCAGATACTAAACTTTAAACTAATAAAGATATTGAAAATCTGATTACACCATCAGAATCGCCGTGCAAATAATGGTAATGTACATGTATCTTTTTGAGATATCATGATTCATCTGTTTAGTATTAATTACTATACGAACTGTGAAATGTCTGCCACGAGGATTTCACGAAGTGCGCCATCTTTGGCACTCTCGGCTTACAAGTCCCTTTCATTGACACAGCGTCACCAAGGAACTCCCAGCCACGTGGTCGGCCTGGACAAAGGTTAACGTTCGTTACCATGCGGCCGCCGACGAGCCGCGGCCCGCCGAGAAGCCCCAGCGCGGCCACGCAAACTCCGAACTTCGAATATTATGAGGGCGCCACAACTCGCCCGTTACCTCACACACCTCCACTTATTAACATTCTGACTTGCCAGAATGTTCAGAAGTAGCACCCTTCATTTCATACAAGAACACATCAAACAAATTACAAAGAACAGAATTAATCGATCAAAACGCCAGGCCAATAGTGTTTACAAAATTTTTGTAGTGGTGTGGGAGCAGCATGAATTTCTAAATGAACTTAAACTAACACAAATTATCAACGTAACGGCATATTAAATAAATGCCTGTATTTCAGTTATGCATAAACAAGCATGAACTTCCAAATATACTTAAACTAACACAAATTGTGAACGAAACGGCATTTTAAATAAATGCCTGCTCTTCAGTTATGCATAAATAATTTTTTGGACAGGAAATAAAATTTATTAATGCGCTCTTACTTACGTGCGATTTTGTAAGTACTTCTTGTGCCACTCACTCAGCGCTAAGGCTCCTTCGTGCACTAATTTTTCTGTCACACTACACACGCTCACACGGATTTTAGCACGAAGTATCAATCAACTCACATCAGTCTTTTGACCAAGTGCTTCGCAGAAATCGTGTCTGCCTCTGAATTCCGAGTTCCACCGTTTATCGTGACAAATCTGTCTACAACGAAAACCAAAAGTAGCAACCCGTCAACAAACCACTTCCCAAAATCAACCAGGATCCTCGCTAAAGATTCCCTCCAGCGGAAACGATACCTTAGGAACAAAGTCACAAGGTAAACGACTGAATCATAGTAGGCTCAAATTCCCACAAGTTCTATTTAATTGACGTTAATCACTCCTTCCTACCCCCACTCACCATAAAATGCGTGCACATACAGTTACAATTGTAATACCCTTTAAATTGAACACGAAATTCTTTGCCACACAATTATACAAAACATAAATCAATTCATATTTTACTTAAATGCACGAGATCACTGACCTCCACGTACCCTCAGTGCCTAAACTTCCCCGTTTTGCACACATACAGTGCCACAATAAACTGACAGATTACTATTGAATCCCCAAATAAACATATAAATTATCCCTTCAAAATTACTACCACTAATAACAGATTAGAACAGCTTTCCACTTCTGCCCTTTCTCCATATACCCTTAGCAATTTTAAACTTATCACGTTTCCACAGATGCGGTAGCAACGACCGTAACGTTCTACCGTAGCAACGCCAAACAGTCACACTAAAATCACACTCCTCCTTCGTATACCAATTCGTACGAACTTGATTACACTAACTATCCCCATCCACACTATTTACTTCAGCCCTCTCTAAGTTTTCAGTTAGTTCTTCCACACATTTCGCTGATTCACTACCCACAGCATGCACAACTTTACTGTTTTTCCCCTTCAAAATATCGACACTTGCAGCTTCAACAGAATTACACATCAATTCACTGTTAAGCAATTTATCTTTCTGAAATAATACATCGATGCCTAAGCCACCATCACCATAAATATTCATCTCAGCAACCTTATCTGCTGATACACCATATAAATCAAGACATAAATTCACATCAGAAACCTTACTTTCCACCCACGACAAATTAGCTTTACGTGAATTGTACTCAACTTTATCATCCGCCGCTACATTACACAAATTGCTGCTAGCTTGTCGTACAATTTTGGGACTTCCAGCCTTGCTACATTCCGCTGTAACCGGACAAAAATCAGCACACACTGCCATTTCTACACCCTTTTCATACAGATAAACTCCCGATCTTACTTTACATACATTCTCACATTCATACTCTGACAAACGTTTTAGATTCACACAGTCATCAATAAGTTTCGTTTCGCCTTCATTCGTGACTAGAAACGCGTAAATTCCTTCATCCGAAGTATCAATACCAGTAGCTTTTACATCATTGCATAAATTACCATTACCCTGTTCCTTTAAACAGAAATCATCTAACTCCTCCGATACGTTTTTAACTTCAACTGTTGGCGAGACCAACGCTAAGCCTCCTTTAGTAATATCAACGCTTTCCGTCGAAACACAATCACCCTCACTTGCAGCTGGTGAGACCAAAGCTACGCCGTCTTGACTAACATCGACGCTTTCCGCCGACTCAAAAATACTTGCTACTACAACACCTTCTTTACTGCAGTTGCTACTATTTGCTAATACCTCTTCAGAACTCTCCACACAATTTGCTTTCACAAAATTCATCTCCTTCTCTAACTTCTTTTTGAACCACTGAATCTTTCCATTTATCACCATTCACACACTCATTCATTAGCCATTCCTAACTTACATCAATTGCTCTTTGAAAGTTACCCACAACTTTTTCAACTCCCTCTTTCACAGCGGAACCTATTTCAGTTCGCATTGTACCTATATCAGTCCGAATTCTATCCGTAACTGTTTGAATTGTACTGATATTATTTGCCATTGTATTCACATTATTCCCAATTGTGCTGATACTATTTCCCATTGTATTCAGATTATTTCCCAATCTCTGGATCATTTGCATTGGCTGAGACATCATATATCCACCACATTGATTCCCCTTGCCTGAATTCCTACTAGTTACACTTTTGAGCTCTGATTTCGGACTAACCGGCTCTCTTCCGTTTTTAGAATTAAACATACTAGGTGACTGTTATGTATCCGCGAGATTTGTAAGTGGAGCTTGAACTTCAGAGTCAAACACTATCTCACTATTTGCGAAGGCACTTATCTCAGATGCCCTCTCTCTGCCATGGTGATGTCGTCGGTTGCAGTGGAAGTCGACACTGAAGACTGCCCTGGACTGCTCGAAGACACTGCCGTCGTATTGCCGTTGATCTGCGTCCGCCAATGGAGAAGTCTCCTGACGTAGTTGTAGCTGCTGCCGGTTACCGCGTGTTCCAAGCGTCTCCGATACCGCTGTCCGTTAAACGCACTAACCGCTACTGTTCCCTGCACTCAACTTATTTACACTATGAGCCCCCACAAAAACTGCCTTTAACATGATACATTAGGACCTCTATCGATAACATGTGTTAACTGTGAAAATTACTGCGTAATTTCAATATTTCCAGAAACTTACTTTCGGAAAAATCCGATCTCAAATTGTGTTTTGTGAGAGGTTCACTCGACAGAAATGTCTACTGATTTTTGCAAAGATTTTTAGATTTCGCACAGTACGCTGAATAACAGAGTGCAAAGGAATTACCACTTTGCAGGACACAAATCCTGGACGAGAAACCTCCAATTGCGGGCTTTCAAATTAAAATGTGGGGTGGTGGCCCTGAACTACGTACCCTCAGATTCAGAGTCGAAATGTTAAGGGTTTTGGCTGGTTTCGTTGTCTAGGGGCTAGGATACGTAGTTGTCCCATTACAAGCCAAATACTACTGAGTCTACAGCATCCAATATGAGTACACACATGAACCGAATGGACGAAGGTTCCTATCACTCGACAATTGTGAATTATGATTGTAACATGTAAATTTATAAATGAAAGATTACAATTAAATAAATTCTGCAGGCACTATTTTAACGACTTTAAATGATGAGTACAACAGCAGAAGTGCCTTTAAGAATGCCCTTTATTACTGCAAAACTTATTGATATCGATGATCCAGCAATTAAATAAAATATATATTGAATAACACGGAAACAATAGATTCCTACTTCACGTAATTAGTCATGAACAACAACAGAGCTCGCGAGATATTCACTTTCAAAGCATACTACGTCTTCACTGCAGAAGCCACGGAAATCTCACAAGTGCACAAGTCTGAACTACGAAATATTTCTATCTCCCGTGTCACAGACAAACTGCTCCACTCTCCAAGTTTTTCCCGCGCCAGTGCGTCCGTCCCGCCATAATGTCCAGGACCCTCCATCCAGCACCTCCTGTGTCCTGTGCCATACCGTCCAGAACTCTCTCGTTTCCTCCCCCGTTCTTCCATACAGTCTCTCCATTTACGAGCACTGTGATTGGCTAGAGCGCTCCCGCCATATCTTCAAGCCAACGCACACTCACAAACATGATGAAACACATTCGAAATACTGGATTTACATTTAAATAACTTGAAATTAAATGTATATTCCTACGGCTGACCATAAACAAGCTCTAACACACGTTATTAAATGCATAAACAAATCAAACAAACACACACTACTGGCCATTAAATTTGTTAAACCTAGAAGAAATGCAGATGATAAACGGGTATTCATTGGACAAATATGTTGTACATGAACAGACATGTGATTACATTTTGACGCAGTTTGGGTGCATAGATCATGAGGAATCAGTACCCAGAACAACCACCTCTGACGGTAATAACGGCCTTGATACGCCTGAGCATTGAGTCAAACAGAGCTTGGATGGCGTGTACAGGTACAGCTGCTCATGCAGCTTCAACCCAATACCACAGTTCATCAAGAGTAGTGACTGGCGTATTGTGACGAGCCAGTTGCTCGGCCACCATTGACCAGAAGTTTTCAATTGGTGATAGATATGGAGAAAGTGCTGGGCAGGGCAGCAGTCGAACATTTTCTGTATCCAGAAAGGCCCGTGCAGGACCTGCAACATGTGGTCGTGCATTATCCTGCTGAAATGTAGGGTTTCGCAGGGATCGAATGAAGGGTAGAGCCACGGGTCGTAACACATCTGAAATGTAACGTCCACTGTTCAACCTGGCCTCATCCGAAAAAATGACGTTTTGTCATTCGTGCACCCAGATTCGTCGTTGAGTACACCATCGCAGGCGCTCCTGTCTGTGATGCAGCGTCAAGGGTAACCGCAGTCATGGTTTCCGAGCTGATAGTCCATGCTGCTGCAAACGTCGTCGAACTGTTCGTGCAGATTGTTGTTGTCGTGCAAACGTCCCCATCTGTTGACTCAGGGATCGAGACGTGGCTACACGATCCGTTACAGCCATGCGGATAAGATGCCTGTCGTCTCGACTGCTAGTGATACGAGGCCGTTGGGATCCAGCACAGCGTTCCTTATTACCCTCCGGAACCCACCGATTCCATATTCTGCTAACAGTCATTGGATCTCGACCAATGCGAGCAGCAATGTCGCGATACGATAAAGCGCAATCGCAATAGGCTACAATCCGACCTTTACCAAAGTCGGAAACGTGATGATACGCATTTCTCCTCCTTACACGAGGTATCACAACAACGTTTCACCAGGCAACGCCGGTCAACTGCTGTTTCTGTATGGGAAATCGTTTGGAAACTTTCCTTATGTCAGCACGTTGTAGGTGTCGCCACCGGCGCCAACCTTGTGTGAATGGTCTGAAAAGCTAGTCATTTGCATATCACAGTATCTTTTTCCTGTCGGTTAAATTTCGCGTCTGTAGCACGTCATGTTCGTGGTGTAGCAATTTTAATGGGCAGTAGTGTATATCAAAGGAATAGAAACAAAAGATAGGCCAGTTGGCTAATGTCTCTTTGCTTTCTATAACACAGTAAATATATAACTAATTTTTTCATGAATAGTTTATGTCAGATATAAAGAAAGACATAGACGAATAAATATATTTATAAGCATGCTGCTACCATTTTTCGTGTAACTGTGGAGTACTTATGGTCTGACGCGATTAATAGTAATCGTCCACTTTGACTGTTAATAAATCGTGTACTACTCAAGTTATATGCCTGTAATTTATACCAATTTAGGTTTACAGTAATAGCTTTGTAAAGACACGTCGATCGACAAAATCGGATGAACCGATTATATTTTGAAAATTCGTTGCTGGGTGTTAATTGTACATAATTTATCGTCAGATACTAAACTTTAAACTAATAAAGATATTGAAAATCTGATTACACCATCAGAATCTCCGTGCAAATAATGGTAATGTAAATGTTTCTTTTCGAGGTATCATGATTCATCTGGCTAGTATTAATTTCTATACGAACTGTGAAATGTCTGCCATGAGGGTTTCACAAAGTCCGCCATCTTTGGCACTCTCGGTATACAAGTCCCTTTCATTGACACAGCGTCACCAAGGAACTCCCAGCCACGTGGTCGGCCTGGACTCAGGTTAACGTTCGTTACCATGCGGCCGCCGACGAGCCGCGGCAAGCCGAGAAGCCCCAGCGCGGCCACGCAAACTCCGAACTTCGAATATTATGAGGGCGCCACAACTCGCCCGTTACTTCACGCTACACACCAGTTCCTCTCTCATACAGTATATTCACTATTTTTCTCTCAATTCGACTGAATGTGATCATAAAAGGCAGAAAACCTACTACATCTGCTGGTGCTATTTCGAAACTAACGCAATCAGAAGAAGTGAGAAAAAATGATTTCTGGACACTCATCAGTCAGATTGTCAGTATGTATAGCAGTTGGAGTCAGAGAAACGGAACTGATTTGCATATGACGTACCTGTAAAAGTCATTATGATCTGCAGCAGGTATCTGAAACAAACAGTAAAACATTAATTATTAACATATTTAAGCAAATGCATGAGTTAAAATGACTTAAGAACAATTTAGTGAGAGTGGAGGTGGTCCTTTTACTGGAATTCGGCTTATAGGTCATACAGCTATTGTATAGTGATACGGGGATTTGCTATGTCTTGACAGTATATTGTTCTATTCATTTAAAAACTTATCGTACTAAAATTAGCATGAACCTCGACTACCATATTAATGTAGTTACTATTGTTACTCAACCACATTCACAGTAACGATTTTTCCATATGTATGTTTCGTGAAGATGACTGGGTTACGAACAACTCATTCCAGTTACTTAACACATCTAATTTTTTTATTCACTTCACCTGTGTCGAAACAGGGCTTCGACAGAATGTTGGGCTATACTTCTCCATAATAGTTCAGTTTACTGCGGTTCGATACATGATAATACCTGGTCCCCAACGCCGACTTGCTCACCTACACAACGTAGTCTTCGCGTATGATAGCGGTAGTTTAATGTTTATAAGTGCGTCCTTACAAGCGGCCGTTTGCGCTAACTCACCATCTACAATGAAGCGCCAAAGAAACTGATAAAGGCAAGCGTATTCAAATTCAGAGATGTGTAATCAGGCAGAATCCGGCGATGCGGTCGACAACACCTAAATAAGACAACAAGTGTCTGGTTCAGCTAATAGATCGGTTACTGTACTACAATGGCAGGTTATCAAGATTTAAGTAAGTTTGAACGTGGTGTTATAGTCGGTGCACGAGCGATGGGACACGGCATCTCCGAGGCAGCGATGAGGTGGGGATTTTCCCGTACGACCATTTCACGAGCGTATCGTGAATATCAGGAATCCGATAAAACAGCAAATCTTCGACATCGCTGCGGTCGAAAAAAGATCCTGCAAGAACAGGACCAACGAAGACTGAAGAGAATCGTTCAATGTGACACAAGTGCAGCTCTTCCGCAAAATTGCTGCAGATTTAAATTCTGGGCCATTAACAAGTGTCAGCGAGCGAACCATCCAACGAAACATCATCGACATAGGCTTTCGTAGCCGAAGGCCCACTCGTGTACCCTTGATGACTGCACTACACAAAGCTTTACGCCTCGCTTGGGCTCGTCAACATCGACATTGGACTTTCGATGACTGGAAACATGTTATCTGGTCGGACGAGTCTCGTTTCTAATTGTCTAGCGGATGGACGTGTACGGGTATGGAGACAGCCACATGAATCCGTGGACCCAGCATGTCAACATGAGACTGTTCAAGCTGGTGGAGGCTCTGTAATGGTGTGGAGCGTGTAATTTTGGAGGGATATGGGACCCATAATACGTCTAGATATGGCTCTGACAGGTGACACGTACGTAAGCTGGTGGAGACTCTGTAATGGTGTGGGGCGTGTGCTGTTGGAGGGATATGGGACCTATAATACGTCTAGATACGACTCTGACAGATTACACGCACATAAGCATCCTGTCTGATAACCTGCATCCATTTCTGTCCATTGTGCATTACAATCGACTTGGGCAATTCCAGCAGGACAATGCGACACCCCATACATCCAGAATTGCTACGGAGTGGCTCCAGGAACACTCTTCCGAGTTAAAACACTTCCGCTGCCCACCAGACTCCCCAGATACGAACATTACTGAGCATATTCGGGATGCCTTGCAACGTGCTGTTCAGAAGAGATCTCCACCCCCTCGTACTCTTACGTATTTACGGACAGCCTTGCAGGTGTACCAGTTTCTTTGGTTCTGCAGTGTATTTACATCATTTTATACATATCTGACAACTTAGAAGTGTTTAAAAACTGTTTTTAATTCATTACATATAAGATGTTCTCGTACTTAATTTCTCAAATAGAACTATAGAGGAGCAGCTATTTTCGATCTGCGACAAATATATTTAGCCTTCTTTTATTATTCCAAGGAGAGAGGTCACGTTACATTCCTACTAACGTCACTGAAAACCAGGTTTTCGAAATATTTTCACAAGAGAATAGCTCACTTTAAAATTTTGGTCTTTGTTGAAAGAACCCGTTACAATTCAGGCAGCTCTTGTCTTTATATTCATTATCCTTTGTCAGTACAGCTTGACATGGATCTTTCACGACTTCGTCATTTAGATTACATACTGTACAAGCCGTCTCTTTGGCAGATGATAGCTAGCATCCCTTTATGTGTCAAAGAATCGTGTATTATCGCCTGCATTGTCCACTCCTGCATCTACGTACTTCTTCTGTTTTATTATTACAGACTGACTACAGGTGTATCAGATTGGAACCATGGTCAAAAGTAAATACATTATTTTAGCGTTTAAAAAGGAGCCCAATATTTTCTCCTAAATGGCTCAAATGGCTCTGAGCACTATGGGAGTCAACTGCTGAGGTCATTAGTCCCCTAGGACTAAGAACTAGTTAAACCTAACTAACCTAAGGACATCACAAACATCCATGCCCGAGGCAGGATTCGAACCTGCGACCGTAGCTGTCTTGCGGTTCCAGACTGCAGCTCCTTTAACCGCAAGGCCACTTCGGCCGGCTTTTCTCCTAGTTAGAGCTAGTTGATACCATAAGCAACAAGCTGATACCTGATCAAAATCTAATTGGATTTTCGCTTCTTCATCTTTAATTGTCATCAGAGATATTTCCGACTGTCCCACAAATGCTATCTGCTAAGCTGTTAACAAGAGACTTGGAACTTGCTGCTTTAGATGACATCTAAAGAACAACCTAAATTCTTATCTAGTAAAAGTTGTTTCTGATGTAACGTAACAGACCCTTTTGTCTTCAACATCTGATTGCTTGAAACTAAACGTCTATAATTTTTTATATGTAATATACCAGCTTCCATTAGGTAACTAAAATTTTCGTATTTGATTTCCGTTTTACAAATTATGCCTAACATTACGAACATTTGTTGGAAGTGAGAAACAGGTCTTATTTACATTGACGTAGAAGGTTTTGTGGAATGTAAATTGCAGTAACTAACTCCGCCAAACCTGATGGGAGAAAAATGCTTATATTAATTTTAACGCTTTTTCTAGAAAATCTTTTGAAACAGCTGAGCTATTTCATTCGAGGTCAAAGTATCTCAATCCTGATAACCGATTTTACTTAAAAGGCGATGTTTCAATTGCAGTTAATTAAATAAAACATCGACAAACATATATCTATAACTCTCATAATAATTTTCCTAGACAAAAGAAAATTTCAGTTTCCATTCCTTTTATAAAATGGAATCGTTTGAAATATATTGCAATAACATTCTGTTTAAGTTTCGTTTTAGCTTTAGCTTTAGCTAGTGATATTTGTGTTGTACTTTTTAGCCCTTCAATCTCCGTTCAACCTGATACAACCAACATATTACACACACGATCTGCATACGAAAAGAACGCACTATTTATGGGGGATATGCATGCATGTCTGCAAAGTACGTTAGAAAAACACAGGCACTGCAATTAAGTGTTTCATACCTGTTAACTGTGCTTCGATTTTAATCCTACGTGTTCTCCTGTATGGACTCACAGTATCTGTGTGAGTTTAGGATGTAGACGAAAGCGGTGACATATGGAAGTTTGGGCCAGTCAGATGAGCGTGCCTGGGTGGCCGAGGTCTGCCGGCACTGTAGCTCTGCGTGTTCGGTCTGATGGTTAGCTACTCTCTGTAATAAAAAAGAAACTGAGTGAACAGATCGACGAAGAACTTGAACGCTTGTCATCGGACATCCGCCCCGAACGAAATCAACGAAATGTATAGAACAAAATAAGATAAAAAAAAGGCGGTCAACGCGACCGCTCACGTCAAGTGGAAGATCCGGGTCGTTTCCCAGCCCTCTACAAATTTTCATTGGCACCAATGCATACTGCAACAAAATTTTAGCCAGATCGCAAATGTAAATGAAATTCTCTCATATTTATTAAAATTAATTTAAGTCAGAAGACACTGTAATTTTGACATATAAGTGAGCCGAGGCCGTAACAATGGTGTCACAAGCCACCATTTTAGGACCAGATCACGCAGCTGTGGGAGAGAGTCTCGGCACGATAGAGATGGGTGTAGCAGCTAGACATGTTTGTTTTTTGAAGATGGTGCTTAAACAGTCGATGCTTAGTGTGAAAATAACAACACTGATGCAACGAGATAGTTCAGTGCATTTCAGTTGTTTTGTTGTTTGCCTTTGAAATCCAAGTGCACAAAAATTCCGTCAACTTCTCGTTTCTTATATATAAAGTTAAATAAATGGCGTCATACATAAAATGAATCGTAGACAAGCAACCCTTAAGGAAAATACAACCAGCCAACCAAAGTTTATCCACAGGAATTGTGAATTTGCGTTTCTAAGTTTATTAGAGGTGCTCGTATTAACGTCAATTCAAAATAATGATGTCCGATTCACGACTCGCCCTCATAACTTTACTTCCAGTATCTCCTCTTCTACCTTCCAAACTTATGGAAGCAGTCATGGACCTTAATCACAATGTCTCACATCCAGAGTCGCATACGTGTCCTATGATGACTCTCCGATCAGATAACGTACAACTGTCCTACGTAACAAAGAATCACTCCAATAAAGAGTCTTTTGTGTATCCCGTATTAAACTATTTGCTTTGATACTTGTATTTGAGGTACCAAATGTCAAAGAATGTGGGATTCACTTTGTGGCGGTCTCCCATGTCATAGAATTAAACATGTTAAAGTAATGAATGCATTTGCTCTTGCTGATGTTGCCAAATTACGTGTTGTTTACCTCATAAGTAATTCGATTTTACACAGAGTACGCGAAGGAACTTGCCCCCCTTCTTGCAGCGATGTACCGTAGGTCTCTATAAGAGCGTAGCGTTCCAAAGGGTTGGAAAAGGGCACAGGTCGTCCCCGTTTTCAAGAAGGGACGTCGAACAGATGTGCAGAACTATAGACCTATATCTCTAACGTCGATCAGTTGTATAATTTTGGAACACGTATCATGTTCGAGTATAATGACTTTTCTGGAGACTAGAAATCTACTCTGTAGGAATCAGCATGGGTTTCGAAAAAGACGATCGTATGAAACCCAGCTCGCGTTATTCGTCCACGAGACTCAGAGGGCCATAGGCACGGGTTCACAGGTAGATGCTGTGTTTCTTGACTTCCGCAAGGCGTTCGATACAGTTCCCCACAGTCGTTTAATGAACAAAGTAAGAGCATATGGACTATCAGACCAATAGTGTGATTGGATTGAAGAGTTCCTAGATAAAAGAACGCAGCATGTCATTCTCAATGGAGAGAAGTCTTCTGAAGTAAGAGTGATTTCAGGTGTGCCGCAGGGGAGTGTCGTAGGACAGTTGCTATTCAAAATATGCATAAATGACCTTGTGGATGACATCGGAAGTTCATTGAGGCTTTTGCGGATGATGCTGTGGTACATCGAGAGGTTGTAACAATGGAAAATTGTACTGAAATGCAGGAGGATCTGCAGCGAATTGACGCTTGGTGCAAAGAATGGCAATTGAATCTCAATGTAGACAAGTGTAATGTGCTGCGAATACATAGAAAGAAAGACCCCTTATCATTTAGCTACAACATAGCAGTTCAGCAACAGGAAGCAGTTAATTCCATAAATTATCTGCTAGTAGGCATTAGGAGTGATTTAAAATGGAATGATCATATAAAGTAAGATACAGTACGCTTGTTCGCCCACTGCTTGAATACAGCTCAGCAGTGTGGGATCCGTACCAGATAGGTTTGATAGAAGAGATAGAGAAGGTCCAACGGAGAGCAGCGCGCTTCGTTACAGGATCATTTAGTAATCGCGAAAGCGTTACGGAGATGATAGATAAACTCCAGTGGAAGACTCTGCAGGAGAGACGCTCAGTAGCTCTGTACAGGCTTTTCTTGAAGTTTCGAGAACATACCTCCACCGAGGAGTCAAGCAGTATATTGTTCCCTCCTACGAATATATCGCGAAGAGACAATGAGGATAAAATCAGAGATATTAGAGCCCACACAGAGGCACACAGGCAATCCTTCTTTCCACGAACAATACAAGACTGGAATAGAAGGGAGAACCGATAGAGGTACTCAAGGTACCCTCCGCCACACACCGTCAGGTGGCTTGCGGAGTATGGATGTAGATGTAGATAGAATACCTTTTTCGTCTAGGTAATTTTTATTGTGGCAAGCGCAAAAAAGTCACTCATAACAAGCTAGACATTATGATTCTAGTAGAAACTAGGTATTTACGGAGCATGGATATATTTGTCAAGTTAAAAGTGCTGCTTCAAGAACATAAGTGCACAGGATACTTCAAGAACATAAGTGCACAGAATATGTGTATCGAATTCTTTGTGTCTCCTACCTCAATGTATTCTACTTTTTGGTTAATATGTAGAACAAAGACAGCATCTTAACTGGATTAATAGTGTTATAACAATATGTATTTGCTAAGACAGGCTAGTCAGTTAAGTAAATTTCTGGAAGATGCGGTTTGCCTCTGTTTTTCTTCGCATAGATGGCCCACGCGATCTTCAAAACACGACAAACAATATTATCCCTACGAAAATCTGTAAAATAATTTGTGTATGCTAATGAACAACAGGCCAGTACCGTGCTGCAGTGATTTGAAGAGCGTGATAATGCAGGTGCGTTGGTGTCATGGACATCAAATGCGTCTGATATGAACCCAATGGAACACATCAGGGACGCTACGGGGCAGCAGTTCCATTTCAACAAACCACCGGCCAGTGATTTACGGTAATTTCATGACCTGTGCGTAGACATCTAGTGACAGATAACTCCGTAAGCCTACCAAGGACTTGTCGAATCCATGCCACGTAGAATCACTACTGCATTGCGCTCCAAAGGTTGACCTACATGTTTGTAGTAGAGAAGGGGGATGGTCGACTTCGGTTTATTGGGAGAATTTTGGAAAAGTGTGGTTCATCTGTAAATAAATAAGTAAATAAACACCTTTCGAACAGGCTTTGAAGGCCTAACGGTACTGACCGGCAGCGGTCTCATCCGTAGCTCTTAGGCGTCACGGAGGGGCATGTGGTCAGCACACTGCTCTCCCAGCCGTTGTCAGTTTTCGTGACCGGTGTTGCTGTTTCTCAATCACGTAATTCCTCAATTGTCCTCACAAGGGCTGAGTGCACCCCACTTGCCAACAGCACTCGGCAGATCTGTACGACCCATCTAAGTGCTAGCCAAGACCGACAGCGCTTCGCTTCGGTGATCTGACGGGAGCCCGTTTCACCACTGTGTGAAATCTGTTGACGGTTTGTGTGTATAGGAGACGGCATATAGGACGCTAGCACCACCTATTCTTTAGTACTGCTCGAGTGTTTCGGATCCACACCAGGTCGCATTAAAGGGAGACATCGAAGCAATTTAGAAGTGGGCTGCTAGATTTGTTATCGGTTTGTTCGAACAACATGCACGAATTACGGAGGTGCTTTGGGAACTCAAATGAGAATCCCTGGAAGGAAGGCTGCGTTCTTTTCGAGGAAAAATATTGAGAAAATTTAGACAACCGACATTTTAAGTTGACTGCAGAACATTCTACTGCCGCCAACGTACACCTTTTTCTTCTAGTACTGCAATAATAATTTGTAATCGTATCTTCTCTACTCTAATGGTATATAAACAACAAACTTCGTGGAAGAAAGGGTATTACATGACGCTGTAGTTAAAATATTACTCACACAGTTATTTGAAACCTGGTTGAGCGCCACATTTTTTTTTCTATGGCACTCTTTCCTGAAATTCCTTCCTTAATGATGCACAGCATTCAACGACGTGTTTATAAGAGCAAGATACGTGTCTACATTGAAACAGCGTTTCCATGAAGGTACGCCGTTGTCCTGTAATCAGTCTCAGTAATCGTTGGGTCAATACTGATCATACAATACGCAGCGAGGTCGTGAGTGTCACGGGAAGCGAGTAACATGTGGCGCGTGTTCAATCACCTTCCATCGTGTTAGCGTGAGCGATCGATCTCAGAAGTGATGCCCACGTGGCGAGCTCTATCTGTTACGCCTGAGGCACCGGGAGGACACCGGAGCTTACATAATGCAGTCTGAGGCAATACACATGTATCTGTCGCATGACCCAGATTTTGGTCAGCAGCCAATTCCACTTATCCTTCTGTTGGCAGTTCCTCCAAAGCAGTTCCTCAGCTTGTTTTACCGGGCGAAGTGGCATGGTATTTATCACAATGAGCCCGTTTTCTGAATGACAGCAGTTCAAAGCTTCTAAGGCCATCTATGTTTTGGTTTTCTGTGGTTTTCCTTAATAGCCGAAGGCAAACACTAGGATGCTTCTTTTGAAAAGTTCACGGCCCATTTCCATGGGTAGCCTTTCAATCATCTGAGGTCGTTCTTCGTTTATAGAAACATCATCTTCGACGGAACGGTAATCTCTACTCTTCCTACCTTCTCAGTTGTACACGCAGTCTCTGCAATTGCAGAACTCTTCGTAATGCGAGTAATCACCCATGTATTTTATATTCGTTAAGCTAAAATAAACCTCTTCGGCAAATCTGATTATGCTTTCATAGCCACGTTTTAAATGCCTAGAATAGTGAAAATTTATTAATCAGTTATCTTGTTGGAAGCTGCCATCATTTTTGTGGGAGACATTAAACGTGAATGGATGCAGATGGTCCGCAATGAAGTTCACGTACTACTCAGCTGTCATTGTGCAATCGTTTACTTCCACAGACTGCATGGAAGCCCAGCACTACGTGATACTGCCCTCATCAGATTTGAACTCTGTAGTCAGATCTGCTACAGATAACCGCTTCCCTGATTTACGGAGCGGGCAGGTCTCCGACCCACACGTTCTGTGACAGGGAGTGAAAGTACAAAAGTTTGTCATCTATTCCGGGTTTCGACATCATTTAACTACATTTCACAGATGCTCGTGACACTAGTACGCTAAAAGCTGATCGTCTTCGCCCCTATCCGAAATACTCGTCCCCACGCACTGGGCCATAAGAGACAGCCATTTGCTGATGGTTGTTTTATAGGTATTAAGCCATGGTCTAAGGCATAACTTTTATCTGCTTAATGTTTCGTCTTTCAGTGCTGGAGACATCATCAGAGGATTTAACGACTCCGAAGCAGTTACAGTCTCAAAAAACAATCTCAGAAAGCCGAATTTCGAACGATACTGTCCGTGAAAGCCTGTAGCCTGTCCTTTGTCAAACTCGCTTGTCTCAGTCGATTTCCCTAGTTGCGGCCCGGTTCCTCATTCGTCTCTGCTTCTATATCTTTCTTACCGCATTACGTGCCCGCAACGCCCCCAGGAGGCATTCAGTCCGGCGGTGGGCAGTGGTCATAATGGGCATGCATCTTCATGTTTTCACGGTGGAATGATTGATCCATTTAATTTTCGTTCTGCAACCGAAGAAAAACTATTTATTATTCTAACATTCCGGGCTTATACCTTCTGCCCATTTTCAGAGTGAACAGACTTACGCTACAGTTCTCGCTGCGACCTTTTACACCCGTAACCGGAACCACGCAACTGCGCATTACGCCACAGTTACAAAAGCGCCAGCGACGTCTCTCGTCGGCAAAGAACTATGCATAAACTGAAGTTGTGACTACGCAGTGGATTCGTGCTAAGATGTCGGTTTTTTATTGTGAGCTGCACGTGTCTGAGTTTATTACAGAAAGTAACGGTTTCCATGATTTGTTGAGGCAGAAAATGCTATATCTATTAATTAAATCATTCACCAAGTGAATTTCAGCCACAGCTTTCACCACCGAGTCCCAAAAAGATGAAGTCGACGCTAGAATTTCTACATTTTCATAGAGGTGCGGTCAACGGGTTTAAAAGGACGCAGAGAATGACGTAGCTGCAGTCTGCCGGCTCACTCTCAAAGTGGGCGAAAGGTATACGGTCGAAATAATAGAAGAATAAGTAGAGATTCTGCGGTAGTGCGCCCGAAATTTATGGATCATTGGTCAGAAGTTTTGGCTCGTCAGTGTATGTCTGCAATACGTACGTATGTGCAATCGAAAATAAAGTATTTGAATTATCATCAGCGATGACTGTCGTTAGCACTGGAGGATTCACTCTGTCGATAACAGATTGCGGAAGGCAATCAACCGCGGTATTATAGAATGAGCCATTCAAGTTAGTGTATTTGAATACGCATGCCTATACCAGTTTGGCGCTTCATTGTATATATAAGGTTGCTGACCGCAGCGCCGTGTTCTACCTGTTTACATATCTGTGTATTTGAATACGCATGCTTATACCAGCTGGGCGATTCGTTGTAAATGTGAGGTGGGGTTAGGCAGCCACACGAAACCAAATTAAGATGACCGCTCCGCCCACTAAAATAAATCTAGTGTCTTTGTGCGTGGATTATGTTGCTCGATCAGTAGGTCATATGTGGCGTCATTCGTTTATCTACAAACGCAGTAGTCTTACGGAGACGGGGTGCGACCGTAAACGGATGGTTACCTTTGGATTTAGAGTTGCCTAATGAAAAGGCTGTCTTCGGCTGGAGCTAATACTCTATTCTTCCTCCTTTCTTTTCCAATGGCCTCAACGTGAACTTGGAGTTAAAGCCTAATTTCCTTCTTCCTTTTGCGATGACACATTCGTTCCGACTATTCACAAAGTTTATTGCCATAGTGTCTACGTACAGATCAGCAAGCTGACTATAGAGAGGGCCTACAACAGTGACCTACAATTAGGGTTTCGAATTTATTTTATTTTTCCAGTTTCAATCATCATGATGGAGGTGAGTTTTAGGACGCTTGACGTCTACGTATTTGTCGCCCATATTCTGCTTTCAATTACATGAAGGTTACAATAATATTCATCTGATTTCACAAATCTGTATGAAATAAATTATAATTTCACATAAATTTCGGAATGTGTTCGTATTTTTAAGGGCTTTAATAATATATTATCTAAGTAAAGTCTCGTCCGTCATTTGCTTTCGACGTCTGGACGTTTTATGTCAACGTCACTATACAGTACGTAACTTTATTATATTCATGTTATTACACTTGCGCATCATCTACACGTTGCAGGAAGAGTGCTGTATGACTTTACTTAACGTCCCTCGTAATGTGCGTGTTCCTCACAAGTATCTTATGAACGGTTCAACATGTCGAAACAATGTTCTCAGCAATTTATAGCACGCAAGAGGGTAAGTATATTATAGTGATACAACGACAGTGCTTCGTATATGTGGGCTCTTTGGAGTTTTTGTATATTGTAGTGATACACTGCTAGAGTTTCGTTAAAGAGGTAGGGAAACGTGGAAAATGGGATACCATCTTCTGTGGGCTCTTTGCAGTTCCAACTCCGTTATTGGAAATTTACGTGGCTATGGCTGGACAGCAGTCATATGTTTGTTTAATCAAACAACGTCCAGCGCCATTTTAGCGGCGAACGCTGCAGGGAGGACACCATGTGTCATGTTAAGAGGTTCTTGAAACTCATACAACATACGTTCCAAGACGAATCAACAGGCTTATTGCTTCCTTCCACATACAACTCGGTTTCTGATAAGGATAGTAAAATTATGAAATACACTATCGGCCATTAAAATTGCTACACCAAGAAGAAATGCAGATGATAAACGGGTATTCATTGAACAAATATATTATACTAGAACTGACATGTGATTACATTTTCACGCAGTTTGAGTGCATAAATCCTGAGAAATCAGTACCCAGAACAACCACCTCTGGCCGTAATAACGGCCTTGATACGCCAGGGCATTGAGTCAATCAGCTTGATCTTGGAAGGCGTATACAGGTACAGCTGCCCATGCAGCTTCAACACGATACCACAGTTCATAAAGAGTAGTAACTGGCGTATTGTGACTAGCCAGTTGCTCGCCCACCATTGACCGGACGTTTTCAGTTGGTGAGAGATCTGGAGAATGTGATGGCCAGGGCAGCAGTCGAACATTTTCTGTATCCAGAAAGGCCCGTACAGGACCTGCAACATGCGGTCGTGCATTATCCTGCTGAAATGTAGAGTGTCGCAGGGATCGAATGAATGGTAGAGCCACGGGTCGTAGCACATCTGAAATGTAACGTCCACTGTGCAAAGTGCCGTCAATGCGAACAAGAGGTGGCCGAGACGTGTAACCAATGGCACCCCATACCATCACGCCCGGTGATACGCCAGTATGCCGATTACGAATACGCGCTTCCAATGTGCGTTCACCGCGATGTCGCCAAACACGGATGCGACCATCATGATGCTGTAAACAGAACCTGGATTCATCCGAAAAAATGACGTTTTGCCATTCGTGCACCCAGGTTAGTCGTTGAGTAGCCTACACCATCGCAGGCGCTCCTGTCTGTGATGCAGCGTCAAGGATAACCACAGCCATGGTCTCCGAGCTGATAGTCCATGCTGCTGAAAACGTCGTCGAAATGTTCGTGCAGATGGTTGTTGTCTTGCAAACGTCCCCATCTGTTGACTCAGGGATCGAGACGTAGCTGCACGATCTGTTACAGCCATGCGGATAAGATGCCTGTCATCTCGACTGCTAGTGGGATCCAGCATGTCGTTCCGTATTACCCTCCTGAACCCACCGAGTCCATATTCTGCTAACAGTCATTGGATCTCGACCAACGCGAGTAGAAATGTCGCGATACATCTACATCTACATCTACATCTATACTCCGCGAGCCACCTTACGGTGTGTGGCGGAGGGTACTTATTGTACCACTATCTGATCCCCCCTTCCCTGTTCCATTCACGAATTGTGCGTGGGAAGAACGACTGCTTGTAAGTCTCCGTATTTGCTCTAATTTCTCGGATCTTTTCGTTGTGATCATTACGCGAGATATATGTGGGCGGTAGTAATATGTTGCCCATCTCTTCCCGGAATGTGCTCTCTCGTAATTTCGATAATAAACCTCTCCGTATTGCGTAACGCCTTTCTTGAAGTGTCCGCCACTGGAGCTTGTTCAGCATCTCCGTAACGCTCTCGCGCTGACTAAATGTCCCCATGACGAATCGCGCTGCTTTTCGCTGGATCATGTCTATCTCTTCTATTAATCCAACCTGGTAAGGGTCCCATACTGATGAGCAATACTCAAGAATCGGACGAACAAGCGTTTTGTAAGCTACTTCTTTCGTCGATGAGTCACATTTTCTTAGAATTCTTCCTATGAATCTCAACCTGGCGCCTGCTTTTCCCACTATTTGTTTTATGTGATCATTCCACTTCAGATCGCTCCGGATAGTAACTCCTAAGTATTTTACGGTCGTTACCGCTTCCAATGATTTACCACCTATGGCATAATCGTACTGGAATGGATTTCTGCCCCTATGTATGCGCATTATATTACATTTATCTACGTTTAGGGAAAGCTGCCAGCTGTCGCACCATGCATTAATCCTCTGCAGGTCCTCCTGGAGTACGTACGAGTCTTCTGATGTTGCTACTTTCTTGTAGACAACCGTGTCATCTGCAAATAGCCTCACGGAGCTACCGATGTTGTCAACTAAGTCATTTATGTATATTGTAAACAATAAAGGTCCTATCACGCTTCCCTGCGGTACTCCCGAAATTACCTCTACATCTGCAGATTTTGAACCGTTAAGAATGACATGTTGTGTTCTTTCTTCTAGGAAATCCTGAATCCAATCACAAACCTGGTCCGATATTCCGTAAGCTCGTATTTTTTTCACTAAACGTAAGTGCGGAACCGTATCAAATGCCTTCCTGAAGTCCAGGAATACGGCATCAATCTGCTCGCCAGTGTCTACGGCACTGTGAATTTCTTGGGCAAATAGGGCGAGCTGAGTTTCACATGATCTCTGTTTGCGGAATCCATGTTGGTTATGATGAAGGAGATTTGTATTATCTAAGAACGTCATAATACGAGAACACAAAACATGTTCCATTATTCTACAACAGATTGACGTAAGCGAAATAGGCCTATAATTATTCGCATCTGATTTATAACCCTTCTTGAAAATGGGAACGACCTGCGCTTTCTTCCAGTCGCTAGGTACTTTACGTTCTTCCAGCGATCTACGATAAATTGCTGATAGAAAGGGGGCAAGTTCTTTAGCATAATCACTGTAGAATCTTAAGGGTATCTCGTCTGGTCCGGATGCTTTTCCGCTACTAAGTGATAGCAGTTGTTTTTCAATTCCGATATCGTTTATTTCAATATTTTCCATTTTGGCGTCCGTGCGACGGCTGAAGTCAGGGACCGTGTTACGATTTTCCGCAGTGAAACAGTTTCGGAACACTGAATTCAGTATTTCTGCCTTTCTTCGGTCGTCCTCTGTTTCGGTGCCATCGTGGTCAACGAGTGACTGAATAGGGGATTTAGATCCGCTTACCGATTTTACATATGACCAAAACTTTTTAGGGTTCTTGTTTAGATTGTTTGCCAATGTTTTATGTTCGAATTCGTTGAATGCTTCTCTCATTGCTCTCTTTACGCTCTTTTTCGCTTCGTTCAGCTTTTCCTTATCAGCTATGATTCGACTACTCTTAAACCTATGATGAAGCTTTCTTTGTTTCCGTAGTACCTTTCGTACATGATTGTTATACCACGGTGGATCTTTCCCCTCGCTTTGGACCTTAGTCGGTACGAACTTATCTAAGGCGTACTGGACGATGTTTCTGAATTTTTTCCATTTTTGTTCCACATCCTCTTCCTCAGAAATGAACGTTTGATGGTGGTCACTCAGATATTCTGCGATTTGTGCCCTATCACTCTTGTTAAGCAAATATATTTTCCTTCCTTTCTTGGCATTTCTTATTACACTTGTAGTCATTGATGCAACCACTGACTTATGATCACTGATACCCTCTTCTACATTCACGGAGTCGAAAAGTTCAGGTCTATTTGTTGCTATGAGGTCTAAAACGTTAGCTTCACGAGTTGGTTCTCTAACTATCTGCTCGAAGTAATTCTCGGACAAGGCAGTCAGGATAATGTCACAAGAGTCTCTGTCCCTGGCTCCAGTTCTGATTGTGTGACCATCCCATTCTATACCTGGTAGATTGAAGTCTCCCCCTATTACAATAGTATGATCACGAAACTTTCACGACGTTCTGCAGGTTCTCTCTGAGGCGCTCAACTACTACGGTTGCTGATGCAGGTGGTCTATAGAAGCATCCGACTATCATATCTGACCCACCTTTGATACTTAACTTAACCCAGATTATTTCACATTCGCATTCGCTAATAACTTCACTGGATATTATTGAATTCTTTACTGCTATAAATACTCCTCCACCATTGGCGTTTATCCTATCCTTGCGGTATATATTCCATTCTGTGTCTAGGATTTCGTTACTGTTTACTTCCGGTTTTAACCAACTTTCCGTTCCTAATACTATATGCGCACTATTTCCTTCAATAAGAGATACTAATTCAGGAACCTTGCCCTGGATACTCCTGCAGTTTACCAATATTACGTTAACTTTTCCTGTTTTTGGTCTCTGAGGACGGACGTTCTTTATCAACGATGATAATGTCCTCTCTGGTAAGCCGTCAGGTATTTTATCGTTTCGCCCAAGGGGGGGTCCCTCTAACCTAAAAAACCCCCGTGTGCACGCCACACGTACTCTGCTACCCTAGTAGCTGCTTCCGGTGTGTAGTGCACGCCTGACCTGTCTAGGGGGGCCCTACAGTTCTCCACCCAATAACGGAGGTCGATGAATTTGCAACCATTATAGTCGCAGAGTCGTCTGAGCCTCTGGTTTAGACCCTCCACACGGCTCCAAACCAGAGGACCGCGATCGACTCTGGGCACTATGCTGCAGATATTAAGCTCAGCTTGCACTCCGCGTGCGATGCTGGTTGTCTTCACCAAATCAGCCAGCCGCCGGAAGGAACCAAGGATGGCCTCAGAACCCAAGCGGCAGGCGTTATTCGCTCCGACATGTGCTACTATCTGCAGCCGGTCACACCCAGTGCGTTCAATAGCTGCCGGAAGGGCCTCCTCCACATTACGGACGAGACCCCCCGGCAAGCACACCGAGTGCACACTGGCATTCTTCCCCGACCTACCCGCTATTTTCCTGAGGGGCTCCATAACCCGCCTAACGTTGGAGCTCCCTATAACTAATAGGCCCGCCCTCTGTGACTGTCGGGACCTTGCCGGAGAATCGGCCACTGGCCCAACAGGCGAGGCATCCTGTGGTGGCTCGGAAACGATGTCATCACCACTAGGAAGCACCCCGTACCTGTTGGAAAGGGGTAAGGCAGCTGCCACGCGGCCAGATCCCACCTTCGCCTTTCGGCCAGGCACGCGCGAGCCCACCACTGCCCGCCATTCACCCTGGAGTGATGGCTGACCGGGAAGATGCTCACTGCCCGAAGACGCAGCGACATCAGGGGTTCCATGTGATTCCAAGGCCACCGAAGTAGGCATAGGTCTCACCACAGTTGCCCCAACGCCACTACGAGCCGACGCCTGCGCCTCGAGCTCGATGAGCCTAACAGACAAAGCCTCCACCTGCCCCCGAAGAGTGGCCAATTCTCCTTGCGTCCGCTCACAACAACCACAGTCCCTACACATGACTATGTTTACCCTACTCTATACGGTGACAAATTCCCAAGATAATCTTCTGATGAGCTACTCTGATAATCAAGAAACACTCACTGAAATACGAGACGCGAAAACTACGCTAGGTTTTCCCAGAAAAACTATTTAAAAGCTAAGCGCAGCAAATAAGTACAAAAACGCTTTATACAAACAGTACTCGCTGCTGCTGGTGCTCTCGCTCTGGCTGTCACAAGACAACTGCTGATTCAAGTGACTAGTGGCTAACGGCCGCGAAACAAACAAAAGACGGTTTTAGGGCGCTTTCTGTTCTAAACGATCAAGAAAACACTAAGAAATCTAACACGAAAACTACGTAAAGTTTTATCAAGAACTATTAGTTACTATGCAGAGCAGATAAACACAAATAGAATCCCTTCCTTAGTGGAAGGTCGTAAACAAAATGCAAAATAAACGCTTTATACAAACAGTACTCGCTGCTGCTGGTGCTCTCGCTCTGGCTGTCACAAGACAACGATAAACCGCAATCGAGATATGGTACAATCCAACCTTTATCAAAGTCGGAAACGTGATGGTACGCATTTTTCCTCCTTACACGAGGCATCACAACAACGTTTCACCCAGCAACGCCGGTCAACTGCTGTTTGTGTATGAGAAATCGGTTGGAAACGTTCCTGATGTCAGTACGTTGTAGGTGTTGCCACCGGCGCCAACCTTGTGTGAAAGCTCTGAAAAGCTAATCATTTGCATATCACAGCATCTTCTTCCTGTCGGTTAAATTTCGCGTCTGTAGCACGTCATCTTCGTGGTGTAGCAATTTTAATGGCCAGTAGTGTAGTTGGTTACTGCGGCGTACGTAGAGCCGCTGTTTCCGAATTTTTTATGTGAAAAGTCTTATATTATTTTAAATAAAATAAACGTTATTAACATTAAACGTCTTTATTCTTCATGTCTACATATTTCTTTCTCAAAGTAGTCACCCTGGCGACGAGCACATTTCTCCCATCTGAGAGATCAGTTTGTTGTTACGCTCACTGTAGGATGCTTAATTTTGTTGACGAAGACAGAACCTCACCTTTGCTTGCATCGCACCACCACTATCGAAGTGAAGTCCTCGAAGGTACTCTTTAAGTTTTGGAAACTGATGAAAATCAGATAGAGCCAAGTCGGGATTGTATGGAGGATGATCGATGCCAGTGAACACAGGGCGTCGGATCGTTGCAGACGTAGCAGCGCTCGCGTGCGGTCTGACATTGTCTGCTGAAGGAGAGGATGCTCCTTGTGGGACGAGCTCTTCTAATTCGAAACTATATTACAGCACTCTGTTTGTCACGTACCGACATAGTTAGGTTATACACCGTTATGTTACACGCTACAGTTCGGAGTCATCTAGCGGCAGAGGGTTGCAAATACGCAAACATGAAGAATAAAGATTAAGATTGTTAATAACGTTTGTTTTCAGTATGAGATTTTGACTCTGCAGTGGAGTGTGCGCTAATATGAAACTTCCTGGCAGATTTAAACTGTGTGCCGGCCCGAGACTCGAACTCGGGACCTTTGCCTTTCGGGGGCAAGTGCTCTACCAACTGAGCTACTCAAGCACGACTCACGGCCCATCCTCACAGCTTTGCTTCTGGCAGTACCTCGTCTCCTACTTTCCAACCTCTCCTGCGAACCTTGCAGAACTAGCGCTCTTTAGTTTGTAGGAGGATTTTTTCTGTCACTTTTCGTTTATTTCGCATATGGCAATTCATTTTTTATGTAAAAAACGCCAATTTTCCCCCCTAATTCGGAGTCTACGTAAACTGTTAAGTCCCTCTACCCTGCCTAAGTACGTCAGTAAGTATCTGGACACCTATTAGTGGACATGAATGAATATGAGATGTGTCCATGCTTTGCCTTCATAACGGCTTGAACTCTACTGGGTTCACTTTCAATGATGTGTCTGAATGCCTGTGGAGCAATGGCAGCCCGTTTTTCCTCAATATCCGAAACTAGAGAAGATAGTGATGCTGGATGCTGCGGTCTAGACCGAAGTCGACGATGCAGCTCATTTCAAAGGTGTTCCACAGGGTGCAGATCGCAGAGGGGGACTGGGCAGGCCAGTCTGTTTCAGTTGTCCACAAACCATGGTGTCGCAGCTGCTGTTTCGTGACAGGCTGCATTTCCATGCTGGTACAAACGAACTGTTCCTCCACTGTAAGCTGTACAGACTCCCTACGCAATGTCATTGTGCTTCTTGGGCTGTTGGTAGCACTTAGTAACTCACGAGTAATTCCTTATGTTGATTTCACGCGTGTTTTTGCAACCACGCCCCGCAATGACGAACGGTCCCTGCCCATAACTACATGAGCTCTGTTTGGTTTAACTGTGATTGTCCTTTCGCGTTTTCGCTACAAAGTCGTATCAATGGGAAAATTTAGAAGGTTTGAAATGTCCCAGATGGGGTTGTTGGTTAGGTTATAATCAGTGACCAGTCAATCTTCGAAGTCATTGAGCTTTCCTGACCGAAACAATTCTGTTTTTCTGCTTCTCTTCTGGCAACAGAACGACCACGTCACGAACTTTAGTACTGCGAACTCTCAGCTTCCAGTTTAAGACATAGTTTTAAGACTTTTTGCTTTACCTTCAGTCATCTTCTGTGGTTTTGTGGCTGGTTCTTACGTATGGCTACCATTGCTTTCAGATAATTTATTGGAACCTAATGCCACTGCCTAAGTAAAGGTTTTTTTATATTTCATTTTATTTTACTTAGCGATTTTAATGTTTACACCACATGAGTCCCGAAGGTGGTGTGCCAATTGTAGAGCGAGCCGGTACTCGCTTTAGTTGCTCAGGTATCTAGTGCGTATATACGCAAAGGTACAAGTATATTAATAGAATTTCGTTGTAGTTTTTCGATATCGCTCTTCAGTCGCGGCACATGAGCCAGTAGGTGCAGTTCTCGCGATGGATAGTACCGAGGAAGGTGGAGAGCCAGTTGCAGAGACATTTTCTAAATTCGCTGCAGCCGTCGGATGTGGGTTTCGGAAGCACGGCCCAGAGGAACTGCTGCACACTCGAGGAGAGGGCGTATGAGGCACTTGTATATAGCAAGACCGGCGTGGGCAGGCAGCGTAGATTGTCAGTCGAGAACTGGAAGCAGGAGCCTGAGTCGTTCAAGGGCCCTACCACGTAATTCTATGTGTTGACGCCACGTTGGACGTCCAGCGTGACACCACAGTATCGAGCAGATGACGCCCAGTTTACAGCTGTTCCTACGACGATGACAGGTGGCGAAACCGTTGACACCACCCTCGTAACGATAATTACCTGCGTCTTGTTTGGGCTGAAAACTAGCCGCTATTACGTTACCCAGTCGCCGAGTTGATTCATCGCCGTCTTAAGTCTCCCATGCAGTATCCCATGCAGTATCCCTCCACAAGGCAGTCTTACCAGCATATAAGGCCAGCTTTACCCTTCGTGTTGTGGAGATGTTTGCTACATATAACATTTATACATTGCCCACTCGCATCGCTGTGACCACCTGTCAAAAGCCTGACTAACCAACTTTTGTCATGCGGACCGCTGAGAGACATGCAGGAGAGGTCAGTAAGGGGAATGTACCGTGAAAGGCGTAAAGCCATGCCGACAACATAGCCGTGGCCAAGGTTTCTCGGTTGAGGATCCATGGAGCGAACAGCCCGATCGAGGTGACTCCGCAGATTCTCGATTGGGTTTAAATCCGGTGAGTCTGATGGCTAGGGGAGTACGATAAACTCATCCTGGTGCTCTTCTATCTACGCACGTACACTGCGAGCAATGTGACATGTTGCATTGCCCTGTTGGTAGATACCATCTTGTCAAGGGAAGCCGAACTGCAAGCAGAGGTTGACATGGTTTTTAAGGATAGAAGCATACTAATGTTCATACACTGTGCTTTCTAGCATGACGAGACCAACCAGGGAATACCAAGAAAATATTCCCCATACCATAACGCTCTCTCCTTCAGCATGTATCCTTCCGACGATTGTTGCAGGGTGTTTACGCTCAGATATTCCACTCTGATGTAGCATAAAACACGATTCATCTGCAAAGGCCAATTGTCGACAATCAGTGGACGTCCAGATGCGGTACTTGCGTGCAAATTCCGCCTCCGTCGCCAATGGACAGCACTCAGTATGGGTGCATGAACTAGGCTCCTACTGCGGTGGTCCATATGCAGCAACGTTCGCTGAAGTGTCGTTCAGGACACTCCATTATTAGCTCATTGGTTCATCTGGGCCGTTAGTTGCTCAACAGCTGCACGCCAGTTCGCCCATACACATATCCACAGCCGTCGTTCTTCCTTGTCATGTATGACCTATGGTGTCATCATCTTGCCATACACCGAATACTTTAATCACAGCGGCACGCGAGCAGCTGTTTTGGAAATGCTTCCATCCTTGGCCTGAAACCCAATGGTCACGTCCTCTTGGACGTCAGATAAATCGCCCTGTTTCTGTATTAGGACAACGATTGCACTGTTTCCTGAGTCCCAGGGACACGCTTTACATACCCTCTACTACCGGTGCTGCCACCTGCTGTCTGTGAGTGGTTATTGCATGTTGGCGTCGAATATAGGCGGTGGTCACATTAACGTGACTGGACCGTGGAGGTTCAGATCAAGCAGTGGCTCCTGCAGTACATGGGCGGCGATGAGATGTTGTGATGACACTCCTTCGGTAGCATGTACGTGGAAGATGCGTCCATCCAAGAAGTTGCACAGCAATCTCGCGTGAGGCACTGGAAGTCCGTGTCTTAGCAACTTATACAATAGTCTCTCGTGCCAAACGTAATCGAAAGTGACATCAGGCAGCAGGACTCCAGAGAACCCGTGGGTTCGATGGCCTCCACTGCGTCATCCATCAAGTGCATTACGTGGTGGGTTGTAGAATGCCCTTTACGGAAACCGAGCTGGACATCTTGTAAAAGGTTTTCGGCTTCCATACGATCGAGGAGACTTTGCAGGTAGAGATGTTCGAACGGCCTGGATACTCGAGAGAGTGGGCTTATCGTTGATTAGCACTGGGTGCACAATACTCCCGGCATTGTTTTATACTGGCGGGTCTGTTTCCTACATATTGGTGACCTACTTTTGATCAGTGGTGTAGATACAGGGTGAACCTGAAGTAAACCGACAAAACTGGGGAGGTTTTTCAGGCATATGTTCTGAGTATTGTTTGCTTATGGAACCTTGGTCAACGGTGGCTCGTTACGGAGTAGTAATTTAATTACAATGTATTCGGTTTGTTACCCTAATTACCTTTCTCCAGAGAAAATATCTTCACATCACTGGAAATGTCTATGAGATACTATCACTAAAACTACAACCCAAAACAGAATAATTCAAAGACCATCCAAAATAATGTGATGTGGTTGTCGCTGCAGGAGAGATCAGAAAAGTGTTGCTATCACGCTCCTTCATTGCATTCAGTGAAGCTTATCGGCCAGATCCTCATCAGCAAATCTACCAATACAACTGAGTATCATTCTTAACTTACAGCTAACAATGCCACAAGAAAGGTGCCTTCTGCGTTTACATCTACATGCTTACTCTGTAATTTACATTTAAGCGTTTGGTATAGGGTTTATAGAACCACTTTTAGGCTGTTTCTTGCACGTTACACTCTCGAATAGCATGTTCGGAAAACGAACACCTAAATCTTTCCGTGAGAGATCTGATTTCTCTTATTTTATTGCGGTGTTCTTTTCTCCCTATATAAGTGGAAGTCAAAAAATATTTTGACATTGGGAGGAGAAAGCTGGTGATTGATGTTTCCTGAAAAGTTCAATCAGCAACGAAAAACATCTCTGTTTTAATGTTTGCCACCACTCCTACTGGCATTTTCGTATTTATACCACTCTCTCACTTATTTTGCAATAAAAAAGAGCTGTCCTTCTTTGAACTTTTATGATGTACTCTGTCAATCGTATCCGGTAGGAATCCATGAACAGCTCCCACGGAGTGCATCCTTCGTTGGGCCAAACAGATGGAAGTCGGAAGGTGCGACATCAGGGCTATAGGGTGGATAAAGAAGAATAGGCCAATGAAGTTCTGTGAACTCCTCTCGGGTGCGTAGACTTGTGTGAGTCCTTGCGTTGTCATGGAGAAAGAGCAGTTCGTTTGCATTTTTGTGGCACTGAGCACGTTGAAGTCATGTCTTTAGATCCCTGAGGGTAGCACAATACCTTTGGAGTTGATCGTTGAGCATGTGGGAGGACATCGAACAGAATAACCCCTTCTGAGTCTCAGAAGACCGTCGCCGTGACTTTACCGGCTGAGAGTGTGGTTTTGAACGTTTTCTTCGGAAGAGAGGTCATGTGGCGCCACTCCATAGACTGGCGTCTTTTTTCCGGTTCGAAGCGATGAACCCATGTTTCGTCACCTTTGACGATGTTAGTATCACCATCAGCCCCGTAACGCGCAAGTAATTCTGCAGAGACGGTCATTCATTGCTCTTTATAGTCTTCTGTAAGGCGGGGAGGAAACAAGGGGGCACACACCTTTCATAACACCAACTGATGAACGAGTGTGTCAGTACTGCCAACAGAGACGTCAAGTTGTGCAGGGAGATGCTCGATTGTGATTCGTCAATCCCTTGAATGAGCGTATCCGCAAGTTCCAGCATTGCAGGAGTCACAGCTGTGTGCGGCCGGCTGGCACGCGGGAGATAGGACAGGTCTATGCGATCGTGTGGGATGATTATAGACGCGCCTATCCCAACGACTCACTGTGCTTTTGTTCACATGCAGGTCTCCACAGACATTCCGCAAGCGCCTATGAATATACGCGATGCTCAGTTTTTTCGCCAAAAGACTACATTTTGAAGGCTACCACTAGCGGCGGCTACTATGGGAACTTCATGGAACTACCGGGGCTGAACCTGGAATATTCTGTGGTGTACCACAAGAAATTCCGCATTTTTCCACCGAAACTGGTCGAGGAAAAAATTTGTAGTATTAATTACTGAATGCCCCTCGTAATTATAAGTAGTGGGGCAAAAAGAGACTTGTGTCACTTTTGATATCAAACTGATATCAAATTAATTACGCAAATTAATTAAACTGATCAATTAATTACCCCCAGATTATGTCACCGGTTTTCCCAGACAGCATGTGGGTCCCTTCAACCTCCCCTCCCCTCCCCTCCCCTCCACACCCTTACCAGTCTCCACCCCCACCCCTGGCAATAGCGGGAAATTGAAATTTTGGTGAGAAATTCAAAATAATGGGGAAATTAAAATTTATTGGTGAGAATATAAAGTTTTTTGTTTTCAACTTGAGGTCTGGAGACCAACTGACCTAGTTCACTGCACCAACACCAGACGACAGAAAAATGTTGTCTCTTGTTTATCGAGAATAACAAAAGATGGAACTTCTGCTGCTGATTGTCTCTCAGTAGAAACCTTCGTATTAGCCCCTAACGTTCTCACTGCAGTCACTTCGCAAGACGTATGTGGGAGGCTGTTGCCCAAAACACTTAGGAGACACGGCATTGAACACACCTCTCAACTCCCCTTCCGTCACAGGATCGCGTGACGGCTGTATTCTCCCGAACTTTCCAGTCTTCAATATATTATAACAATTGAAGACACCTGATTACAACGAGTAGGCGATGTCCCCCGCAAAGTTGCAAACTCTTTTTAAATCTCTCGTAATCCCATCATGCTCCGATAGAGCTGTTCCATTAGTTAGAAGACCGTCTAGTCCTCCGTCCGTCACGGCCTAGGTAGAGAGCTATCACAAAGAGAAAACAGCACACTAACGTACAGGAGGAAACTCATAACCATGCAGACCATACAAGGACTGCACAAAGAAATTCAGATGCATAAAACCTACATTTCATTGCTGTCGAATGACTGACTATAAATATCCATCCTGTACATGACCTAATTCCTTAACCGTATAACTATGATAACCAGTACACTAGAAACACGACAGTGTAATGGTCTTCGTTGGCACAGTGCTGCCCCTTCCCTCTCTCTCTCCCCTCGTTATTTTTGCAACACACAACTGAATATAACTACGATCTATAAAAACTCCGCTAACGTCATCTGGTAAAGAACTCAACAAGATTTTACCGTGTCTGTCTCCTCCGATACATACAGAAAATAGAGCAAATGCAATGCAACTGTAGAATACGTGGTTGGAAGTAACTGGATGCATTCGAGTACAGTACTATACTTCACCGTCCGACTAATGTGTTGTTCTATCTCGTACATAAGAGTGATACTCACGAAGGACTGTATGCCTCCATCCAATGGACATCTAGCACACAAAATAACGTAACTGGGGCGATTATGAGGCGTCATCGTGGATCATTAGAGTATAAAAGGTGTGATAGGCACAGCAGGTTCGCCTTGGATGGTTGTTATTACTGAAGAACCTAGACACTCAAAATGGTTCAAATGGCTCTGAGCACTATGGGACTCAACTGCTAAGGTCATTAGACCCCTAGAACTTAGAACTAGTTAAACCTAAGGACATCACAAACATCCATGCCCGAGGCAGGATTCGAACCTGCGACCGTAGCGGTCTTGCGGTTCCAGACTGCAGCGCCTTTAACCGCACGGCCACTTCGGCCGGCGAACCTAGACACTCTTGTTACAAATAGTGGTAATATAAATTACATCGAAGATGTTATACTCTTCACAGGATGAATTTAAATGTGCTTGCACCTGCTGCAGAACAATTTTGCAAAAAGTATTTGGCTATTTGCAGAGCTGTAGCACTGTCGAAAATAACATATAAGTGGTTGAAATCGAGACATCGCGATTGGTAATATGCGTGCCGAGTCTCTGTGTGTATGTATGTAGAGCTGCCAGCGGTGGATTGTTGCGGTTTAGACGCATAACATGCTAACTGGTCGTCTATAAATGACGCTGCCGGGGAGACGCGTTCTGTGGGTAGAGAAGGGAAACTCTTATGGTCCAAGATGTTACCTGCAGTCGACACACTGTAAAACTAGCGATTACCTTATTACTGGGGTAGTAAAAACAAATACCCGAAAGGTGCAGTTTGTAGACGGCCTGACAGGGTTGTGGCTTTGTTGGAGGGTATAAAGAGAAATAATGAAGCACATCTGGTAAGCAATAAGAGCATATACATATGGAAAAAATCTGAGTAGCAACAGCAATCAATTCTGTACACATGTCAAATCCCTGTTGCAGACCCCCTAAACAATGGAGTGGAAGTCAAATGAACATGTAGAACTGTTTCTAGACTTTAAGTTTCCATCAAGTGTAGCAGTACATGAGTCTGCAGACAGGTTCTCTGATGGGTCGGAGCAGCACACCGAACTGTTTCTAGACTGAGTTTCCAACACATCCATCATATGCAGCGCTCGTTGAGTCTCATACAGGCACGAAGCGACTGTTCCTATACTCTCCATGATCGCCCTATCCAAAATGCATGCGTGTAGATCGTCGGGGACAGAGGAAGTCTTAGAATTTTTTAGGAAGTTGTGTATAGGAGGCGCAAGTATTCTCGAGGAAAATCAAGCAACACATCGGTATGTTAGCAATATGACCATATACATATTGAAAACTTTCGAAAAAATATGAAAAATGACATAAATTGGTAAAAATTGAGGAAAATCAGGTATAATCACGAAAAATTTGTGTAAAATACGTAAAAATTGACGGAAATACTATGAAATATGTAAAATCGCGAAAACCAAGTAAAAATTACGGAAACTAACTGAGAATATGTAAAATTAGAGAAAAAATGCCATGAAATGAGTACTGAGCAAAATCAATAAAATTGCGTGTTCTGGAGGAAGAGACTGGACTGGTGCTACATATACACACGTTAATAGTGGAAAGAGGAGGCATTCTAGAGACGTGGGGTCAAGGAGAAACGGGAATAATATCCCTCGCTTTAGCAATACAACCTAACATCGGACCATGACTACTGATTGTGGTATTTGTTTCCTCTTAATGTCACTGTTTCTTCGTATGCATTTTCGGCTGTTGGGAAAATATCATTATTTCCGAAGTATAAGCAGATTGAACTTTGAAAGCAGGCCTGATACCCCTGTGGAAACCTATTTAGTGTTTGTGTTACAAACAATCGATATTTTTTTGGTGTGCAAGGTAGTTGTTTCATGATCTGACACTTTGTCACTGTAGGCTATCAGAGAGAAACTGGCAGGGAGAATGTACGTCATGCGCTGGAAACGTACACTGAAGAGCCAAAGAAACTGGTACACCCGCCTCAAATCGTGTAGGACCCCCGCGAGAAAGCAGACATGCCGCAGCACGACGTGGGATGGACTCGACTAATGTCTGAAGTAGTGCCTGAGGGAACTGACACCATGAATCCTGCAGGGCTGTCCATAAATCCGTAAGATTATGAGGGGCTGGAGACCTCTTCTGAACAGCACGTTGCAAGACATCCGAGATAACTTAATAATGTCCATCTCTGAGGAGTCTGGTGGTCAGCGGAAGTGTTTAAGCTCAGAAGAGTATTCCTGGAGCCACTATGTAGCAATTCTGGACGTATGGGGTGTCGCATTGTCCTGCTGGTATTGCCCAAGTCCGTCGGAATGCACAATGGACATGAATGGATGCATATGATCAGACAGGATGCTTACGTACGCAACACCTGTCAGAGTCGTATCTAGACGTATCAGGGGTTCCATATCACTCCAACTGCACGCACCCCATGCCATTGCAGAATCTCTACCGGCTTAAACAGTCCCCTTCTGACATGCAGGGTCTAGATGGTTCAAATGGCTCTGAGCACTATGCAACTTAACTTCTGAGGTCATCAGTCGCCTAGAACTTAGAACTAATTAAACCTAACTAACCTAAGGACATCACACACATCCATGCCCGAGGCAGGATTCGAACCTGCGACCGTAGCGGTCGCTCGGCTCCAGACTGTAGCGCCTAGAACCGCACGGCCACTCCGGCCGGCCCAGGGTCTAGAGATTCATGAGGTTGTCTCCATACCCGTACACGTCTATCCGCTCTATACAATTTGAAACGGGACTCCTCCGACCAGGCAATATGTTTCCAGTCTTCAACAGTCGGATGGCGGTGTTGACGGGTCCAGGCAAAGCATAAAGGTTGGTGGCGTGCGGTCATGGGTACAGGTGTGGGCCCTCGGCTCCGAAAGCCCATATCGATGATGTTTCCTTGATACTTGTTGATGGCCCAGCATTGAAATCTGCAGCAATTTGCGGAAGGTTTGCACTTGTGTAACTTTGAACGATTCTCTTCAGTCGTCGTTGGTCCCGTTCTTGCAGAATCTTTTTCCGGCCCCAGCGAAGTCTGAGATTTGATGTTTTACCGGATTCCTAATATGGTGAAATGGTCGTACGGGAAAATTCCCACTTCATTGCTAGCTCGGAGATGCTGTCCCACATCGCTCGGGCGCCGACTGTGACACCATGTTCAAACTCGCTTAAATCTTGATAATCTGCCATTGTAGCACCAGTAACCGATATAACAACTGCAGCAGACACTTGCTGCCTTATTTAGGCGTTGTCGACCGCAGCGCAATATTCTGCCTGTTTCCATATCTCTGTATTTAAATACCCATGCGTATACCAGTTTTTTTGGCGCTTCGATGTATTTCTTACATTGGAATACTAACAGCGTTGTATTCCACACCGCTAATAGGTCGGAAACCGCACAGCTCTAGCATTATAGTGTGTTTAAGTGCAGAACCGTGTAGCTCTTGGAATGTGTTTATGTTACACGATCATTTCTCTCTTTCCGATATTTTCTTGGTATGGACACCAAACACAGGAGCAATGTTAGAACAAGCGATTTACGTAAAATGTTTCAAACTGCTTTGCTAAGTCGCTGACAGAATTTTTTAAGGTACTGGAAACGGTGCGTGTGTACATTTGCTTGGCTGTTGTCCAAATTAAGGAGTTAATGCAGCACGGTGTGTAATTTTGCATGTCAAATACGGCTGCTATACATGCTGTCAACGAAGTCTCAGACACCATTACACTGTCATATTTCTAGTGTGGTAATGGTAGGAATATAATCACAGAGATTATGTATGGGAGAGATATTTATAGTCAGTATTTCGATATTGTTGAGATGTAGGTGTTCGGCTTCTGAATTTCTTTGTGCAATCCATGTATACTCTGGACGGTTATGAGTTCCCTCCTGTACCTTAGTGTGCTATTTTTCCTGTTTTGATAACTCTCTACCTAGCCAGTGTCAGGCAGAGGACTAGCTGGTCTTATAAGTACACACATTTAATCACAAACTCGTACACATTTGGGATGTGGCGATCAGTAGACAGGCATTTTTTATTGCTCAATGTGTCGTTCTTTCCAGGATATTTCGAAAACACATCTCAGAACATTTCAGTTTCCAGGAGGAATGAGGGGAAGCATGTTGTTCAACATCCAGGTACACCAACACCAACACCAACACCAACAGCACCCTCTGGTGTTAATGTTGTGGTTGATGTTGTTAACTAGGTCAGTTGGTCTCCTGATCTCTAGGTGAAAACACAAAATTCAATATTTTTGCAAATAAATTCGAATATCCTGCCATTTTTAATTTCTCACAAAAATTTCAATTTCCCCACCATTTTCAGGTGTGGGGGTGGGAGTGGGTCTGAAGGGAAGGGGAGGGGAGGGAAGGGGAAGGGAGGATTGGAAAGGGGAGGGGAAGGGAAGAGGCCTACGTGTTGATGGGGAAAACCTATGACGTCATCAGGGTCACCCGATGTGAAAGAAAGAACTGAGAGGAATTCTGGTGAATTCTGCTTGCCGGATTTGTGACCATTAGAAGCCAAGGAATTGTTACATCACCGCACAACAGCATCTAGGAATGTGCCTAGTTAGTGGCTGATATCCTGGCACTAATTGGATATTTACGGTGCTTGAGCGCCGGAGCAGAAATACTGCCCAAGGTACCGTCAGCATTGCGTAAGATGACACTATGGAGGACCTTGGCTGTCGTTCCGAACGTAAAGGCTTTTCAGGTCGGGAGCATTTTTATGCCAGTGACGTTTAAATCCTAAGTTAATACCGAACAGTTAAACTGAAATATCGCTGTGAGAATTTTTCGATTGTATTGGAAATTCAACAAATATACACAGATGATAACTGAAGGTACCTATAGATTGTTCTGACATTTTTTTAGTGGAATATTCCGTCGGTTCTTAGAGGAGCAGAGACATATTAATAACTTGAATACACAATATTAGTGCTCCACAATAACAGTTATTTAACAGTTCGTTATGAACTAGCTTTCATCTTCTTAGGCCATCGTCAGGTAAGTTAATACTAAACAGATAGTCCACACAACTTCAGTGATAATTCATAGCTGTACAAAGATTTCTGTACAAAGATATGTGACATTTTAAGACTATACTGATACAATACACAAGCATAGTGTAATACCTAAAGACACTCTGAGGAAATAAATCTTATAATACAGTATATTAAAATATCTTGCATGTTTCCATTGGGTTAAAAGTATTAGCCTTTAGTATATTATGTGATAATTCCATGATTGATAACCAATAGCTGTATAGATACTGAAGGCATTATTTATGACCGCACTAAATCATATAGTTCATTATGGGTGATTTCTATTGAACTGCATTTAGCGTAGTTCGTAATTTAAGTTTTGAACAGACAAATTGCTTACTTCTCATCTGTATCCATATTTACTTGCTCACTTCTTATGTCGCAACCAGTGCTATAGTTTTAAAAGTTAATGAGGCTATTGTTGTTCATAGTCGTTTGATTGTGGCGGAATAGCATATTGTGACCCCAATCCGACAAACTAATGACTGATATGCGGCAGTTACGCAGAATACTGATATATTGTTACAGTTACGTGAATTGGCTCTTTATCTTTTTCCCCAGTGATGTTTGGGGACGCGTATCCTACTTTTCCTAATGTAAGAAATTACGTATGCAGGAACTTGAACGCACATTTTGCAACGTTACAGGCTTCATTTAAGTCATTTATATGATAATAACAAGTGTAGAAATGTAGATCTGTGGGAAGTAGTTGGCAAATTCGGTAGAACGTAGGGCGCCACAGCGTCATTTACAGCACTGCCGAAGAACAAACACACGGCAGTAGCTTCAGTACGTTTGCCACATTTAGCAGCACAACTACTCGACTAGGGTCACAGATGTATCACATAGAAAGTGAATGACATACACATATAAACATTAATTTTTGTAGCATTGTCAGATTACTTGACTGTTACGTGAAAAGGCTTTTCTTATTCACTAACGAGCATAATGACGCCCGTTTTTACTTTTTTTCCCAATCGAATTGTATTTGACTGCTCTTGTTAGATTACTCTTCGCGAAAACTTAGGGTTAACTGTGAATCTCACAAGTAACGATTTTTTCTACATTCAGAACGTCGTTATAGATTCTACGATGATATGACGCTAACCAACAGTGACGTAAGATATAAGAGCGTGTATTTCATTCACAGCTTTGTTCTCATTGTGTTCGCTTTCGCGCTGCGACGCGGCACTGTAAGGGACAACGGAGTTTTTTAGTGAAGTGGTAACTCAAACTACACGCAGAATAACCCAGGAACTTACACAGCGATTGTCTGTCTGGTATGCTTGCGTCTTGTTAAGTTGCTCACGTGCTGTGTACTTCAGTCTGAAATAGGCAAATAGTTCACTCTGGTGTCGGAAAAACAGCTGAAAATACAATCTGGCGTCGTGTGAGAACATCGGTCGTTAGCCGTGCACTCAGAGCTCATTAGAGCGTAGATCATTTTTCTTCAATGAAAAGAAGTGCTACCTGCGTTACGATATTCGGCTATATCTTAAGTAAGGTACAACCTACGATTAATTTCAGGGTTCCGATACTTGGTACAAAGATTCTAGGACGATTCCGGGGCACACAGGCCACATTACGCTCTGCATGCTCTAGAGCGAAGGCTGCTTGAGTGGATTTTACATTTAGAACACAGGTTTATAGTGTATTTGCCTATTTTGGTTTGACATAAATAGCATATCAGATGGAGATAAGCCTTAAGGGTTTCCATAGCTGGTTTAGCTAGCAGGGTTTTAGGTCCGAATACGGAACTGACGTTCACCTTCCAGTTAGTCATGGCTATCGAAACCATGTGGTGTTCAGAATATAATTTAATATAAATTGCAAGAAGTACTCAAAGAGTAGCTAGTGTATAAGGCCCGCCTGGTTAGCCGTGCGGTCTAACACACGGCTTTTTGGACGGCAAGGAGCGCCTGGTAGCCAGGCAAGAATCCGCCCGGCAGACTTGTGTCGAGGTCCGCTGAGCCGGCCAGTCTGTGGATGGTTTTTAGGCGGTTTTTCATCTGACATCTGACACGGCGAATGCGGGCTGGTTCCCTTTATTCCGCCTCAGCTACACTATGTCGGCGATTGCTGCGCCAACAAGTTCTCCACGTACGCTTACACCACCATTATTACTCTACCACGCAAACATAGGGGTTACACTCATCTGGTGTGAGACGTTCCCTGGGGTGGGGGGGAGAGAGGGTCCAGAGGGGTCCGGACCGCACAATAACCCTGGGTTCTGTGTGGGGCGGCGGAGGGGTGAAGTGGACTGCGTTAGTCGTCGTCGGGTTGTGGACCACTGCGGCTGCGGCGGGGAAGGAGCCTCTCCGTCTTTTCTACGACCCCAGTTAACATACAATACAATAAAACTAGTGTATAGGGTGCCTTCTACAATCTATGAGTGCCGTCCGCTGTGGACGAGCGGTTCTAGGCGCTTCAGTCCGGAACCTCGCTGCTGCTACGGTCGCAGGTTCGAATCCTGCCTCAGGCATCGACGTGTGAGATGTCCTTAGGTTACTTAGGTTTAAGTAGTTCTACGTTTAGGGGACTGATGACCTCAGATGTTAAGTCCCATAGTGCTTAGAGTCATTTGAACAATTTGGAGATTCTATGAGGTATACTGGGCCTGGCTGTGTAACCATGTAAACAGCAGCCTCAGTGTGAATTGAGCTACAGATGGTTTAAGGTCTTTTTAATCACACGTATATGTACACGGTCCAGTCACATTAATGAGACCACTGCCTATGGCTCAAATGGCTCTGAGCACTATGGGCACTAGAGCACTAGAACTTAGAACTACTTAAACGTAACTAACCTAAGGACATCACACACATCCATGCCCGAAGCAGGGTTAGAACCTGCGACCGTAGCAGTGCGCGGTTCCAGACCGCAGCGCCTAGAACCGCTCGGCCACCCCGGCCGGCAGACCACTGCCTATGTTCGACGTCAACGTGCAATAACGCTCACAGACGGGAGGTGCCAGCACTTGCCGTAGAGGGTACACATAGCATTTCGGGGTGGGGGTACGACAGGGAAAACAGTCTAATGTGGAAACGGAGTGATTTATCTGAACTCCTAAAGGGCATTATTACTGGCTTTCAGCCCAAGGGTGGAAACATTTCCTATACGGCCAAGTTCGCGTGCCGTCGTGGTTAAAGTATATCTGGCAAAATGGCGCTATCCAAACTGGCGCCGAATAAAATGTGGTGCATAGATGACAGGCAAGAACGACGGCTGCGGAGATGTGTACGGACGACTAGATGTTCAACTGTTGAACAAATGACCTCCTAGATGAACCAAGACGCTACCAACGGTCTCCTCAACTACCGTTCAGCGAACGTTGCTGTGTACGCGCCTCTGCAGCAGTCGCGTGGTTAACGCACCCCTGCAGTCTCCTGTTCATAGGCGGCAAAGGCTGGAATATGCATGCCAAAACGGCAACAGGGCGTCCACTGAGTTGTGACAGGTGGCCCTTCCAGACGACTCACGTTTTATGCTCCAACAGACAGGTGGCCTCTGGCGTGTACTACGTGGAACGTCTGAAAGCCAACACCCAGTAACAATCGTCGGAAGAGTCGACGACGTAGGAGGGAGCGTTAAGGTCTGGGAAACGGTTTTCGTGGCATTCCCTGGGTGACATCGTCATTCTGGAAGGCACGATGGATCGACACAAGTATGCATTTATTTCTGAGGTCCATTTTGACTCTTGCATGCGGCTTGTTTTTCTCAGCACAATGGCATCTACCAGCAGGACAATGCAATGTGTCACAGCTCGCAGTGTACGTGCATGGTTCGAAGAGCACAATAGGATGAGTTTACCGTTCTCGCCTGGCCACCAAACTCCCCGGATTAAAATCCTATCGAGTATCTGTGGGAGCACATCATTGATCGTCAACCGAGAAACCTTGGGAAGCTGGCCACGGCACTGTAGTCGGCATGACTCCACATCCCTTTCGGTACCTTCCAGAATTTCACTGACTGTCTTCCTAAACGTCTCGCAGCGGTGGCTCTGCAAAGGTGGTTATTCAGACTTTTGACAGGAGGTATATTAATGTGAATGGACAGTGTACATGTTTCCTGGGTCAATATGCACTCCGTCGTCAGGCCACTAGTGGCCCATCGGGACCATCCGACCGCCGTGTCATCTTCAGTTTAGGATGCGGATAGGAGGGGCGTGTGGTCAGCACACCGCTCTCCCGGTCGTTATGATGGTTTTCTTTGACCCGAGCCGCTACTATTTATTTATTTATGCATTTATTTTACCTGGCAAGGTTAGGGCCTTCAGGCCCTCTCTTACACCTAACCAGGCATACTCAGATTCAACAAATTTCAGTTTCTACAGAACATTAAGGACATATAACATGTTATACAGTATTAATGTTAAAGAAAAAAAATAGAGATTATAAAAGTAGTACAATGATAATTATAACAATCAAAAAATAATTATAACAATAAAGAATAATAATAATAATAATAATAATAATAATAATAATAATAATGACTATGTATATGAAAGTAAACATATTTTTCTTTTATGATTGTCAGTCCTATTGCTATTCGGTCGAGTAGCTCCTCAATTGGCATAACGAGGCTGAGTGCACCCCGAAAAATGGCCACAGCACATGGCAGCCTGGATGGTGACCCATCCAAGTGCCGGCCACGTCCTGGGTCAATATGACTACCTACTAAACAGTATGTTTTCTTACCAAGTAATCTTCAGTCTGTACAACTGCTAAATGCTTCTTGGTATAATTAATTCAGGTACCTGATTCCTATATTTTCTTATTCTTTTTAACACTGATTATGGCTATACCGTAGCTGAAATCTATAAACTACAAACTGACGTGCGATTGTTTGCTGTGTTCATCCCTGATTATAATCATTCCACAATCACTGATCACAACGATTTGTAATGGAATCCAACTTGATTTTATTTTGAACGTAATACATGAATGCAAACTGGAGTATTAATCCCGGACTGATATGTGGGACTTAGAAACGTCGCTGGACGTGCAGAGCTCTCTCACTACGCAAAATACACGTCAGTAGCCGCAGGGCCTGTTGACAGATATAGGTAGTATGTTATCCACCGTCGCTCTGTCACTGTAGGGACGTCTGCTCCTTCTTATAGCCCAGTGCTGAACCGGTTAGTCTACATGGTATGTTTTGATAGCCGGTTACATTATTCCGAAGAACAAAAAGCTGAATCAAGAAACTCTGAAATAATAAAGACATTTTATTCAAAATTTCGAAAACTGGTTATGTAGTCTTTATTTCTCTTAATACCTCTGGAATTATTTGTTTTTATGACTTAAAGAGTAATTTTGCGCTGCCGATACCGTGTGAAATGGCAGTTTAAGTCACTGCTCCCGTATCCGGTAGGAGCGGAGTTCAAATTCTTGATTGGACATCTTGAGACAGGTTATTTGTGGTTTCTCGAAACTACTTCAGGTGAATCGTGGGATAGGTTCTACATAAAGACTGTTGATTATTCCCTTCTCCATATTTGTTGAACTGAGCTAGTAAGCCGTATCGAATGACTTCGATGTCAATAGCACGTTAAAATTTAACCTTTGCTATTGTGGAGTTAATTCTTAGATGACACAAGATTTAGAAGCAATGCTCTACCCCAACGTAAACAAATGACTCGTTTCAACATAATCTTTACGAGGTATTGGCTTTCAGCCGTTGTAAGCGTACATGTGGTCATAAGTTGTCTTGATACTAAGGTCAAACAAATAATTTCCACTGCATTCGAACGGGAAGGGTCTACTTTCTGAAAAGGCTCTTCGCTGTGAGTACTGCAGAAACGGTTAATCGCCGAAAACGATGTGCTGTTTGTAGCATTCCCTAGCAGATTTGAATCCTAATGTCGGCACTGGAGGCTCCACAGTTCTTTTGAGGGCTTACGTAACCAATAAAGTCGTCAGCTAGTTTTTGGAATGAAAGAGCCAACAGTCTCAAACTGTATTTTAGATATCGTATGGAGTTAGCAGGTATTGTATTATTGGATGTTTTCTGTCTTTATCTTCCTTCGCCCTGAGAACAAGATCACCCAGGCAATTATAAGAGGATAAAGAGACTAGTGTGAAATCCGAACGGTACTGAAAATGGGAATTTCTTGATATGCAACAAGCTTAGCTACTCCAGTATAATTCGACAGCTAACTGCACATCAAACCCGAAATGTTTGGATTATTTAACTAATACAATCAAGTTACAGATAAGTATTTTCTCTATGCTGGTTACCTCACAACTGTGTGCACCTGACATAGTAAATAGGGTTAAAATCAATGGTGATTATATGCAACTGACGAACGATTGAAACACAGTTTTCGTACAACCTCGGCAGCAACAGAAAATTACACTTGTCGATTTAGTAGTTGACTTTTAGCGTTGCATCCTAGGACATAACGTGGACTCAGAGGCTGCTGCAGTTTTTTTACCTTTTCTATAACCAGTCATGTCGTATAGGGTTTTTACATGTTTACATGTGGCATGTTTGCATCTTTTGTGCAGTATTCGCTAGTATGTTTGGTAGTTGTTGACTCGTTCTATGATATACTTTCACAGAAATCCAACATTAATGTCGTTTCGTGTTCTGAATAAGAAACCCCTCCCTAGACACCTCTTCGTTGGACATTGGGGCTCATTTCCGAGTGGGAATCATCACTAAAGACAATTCTGCTCCAGTCAATGAGATTCCAAGTCGAAGAGTGTCTGGAGGCGCCCCCCCCCCCCCCTGCCCCTCCCACCGTCAGCGGTAGTTTATCAACGTGAGTATCGTCCGCCGTACGGCCTGACAACTTATTTTCATAACAATAAAACTAAAGGAAACCAGTATAGGGAGCTAATAATATCACTGACCTGGATTATAACTTAATTGTATTAAACTTATAGAACAAAAGAGCATCATTTTCGCTGGTTTGAATTTTCGATACTGAAAAGGTTTATGTAAGTAGTTTTTGCTACTGAATTTGGTGTGATATCATAGAGAGAAGAGTTTTATTTCCAATATCCATTCTTAAGTCAATTTTGAATGGGCTTAGCCTGTATAGATGATTTACGATGTATTAAAACGAGGCTGCGATAGACAGTTCGCGCAGTCCAATCAGCTTTAAAGTTATTTAAATTTCATACCACAGTGCAATTAATTCCATTAAGCTAGAGGCAATATTATTAAGCAGATAATTGCATTTCACTGCATTTTTCATAACACGCTTGCTATTTGTAATTGCTTCCGTGTAACATTATCTTTTATCTTACATCTCACGAGTACGTGATATACGTCAGATGCGTTAACTACACACAGTGCTTGTAATCATACGTTCTCCCTCGTGAGGTCTTTAAATCCCAATATCTCAAACCCAGTGCTGACGTACGATAGCATCCTGTTGTTGATTATTACACCTACGGGTGGAAACTTGATTGACGTAATACCTTTCTCAGGTATCACGAAGTTCTTTGCGTATGACACAGCTGGCCTTACGGAATTTTACGACTAGGAAATAACGGACGGTACAATACAGACGATACACACGGCATAAAAAAAGAAAAAATTACCCTGTAAGTAGCAAATTGTACGACATTACATTTCCTTTAGAACGTTCTCACATTTCATAAATAACGATCGGCAGCTTATGTTACAGCCTAACCAATGTAACTTCACAAACTTGCACGTGAAAATGATGCCACAAGTTTTGATGTGAATTGTGATGATGAATACAAAACAAATGTAACCAGAGACGGTTTTTTAAGCTAAAAATTCATTTTAATCTTCAGTCACGACTCAAGCGCCTATTTCAGAAACATTAAACCAGTATACATGATAGATTCAGAGAAATCTGTAACTATAATTGGGATTGGTATTGAAAAAAATTCTTACCCAGTTACTTCTCTGGTTACACAGGTTTTTGAATTCACTCTTTAACGTTTACAGTGAGAGCATTTTCCGTCTATTATGTTTCACTCTTTGGTAAGGTGTCACATGTGTTTCAAAATCCACGAAGAAAACAGTGCATCATGATACAGTACTGGGGCTGAAGTTTGTCTGGAAAATGCACAGAGAAGTTACATACATTGCAAGCACGAACTAGACCACTTAGTGCGCCTTAACGACTCATATGGTAGAGATCCTGGCTATGCTAGCCCTGACTCCGGTTTTTGCGTGTACTTGGCACACAGTATTAGAGCGATAGAGATGCACAGTGAACACATTTGGCTGACATCGCATGTGATCGGATCATTTGCAGATTAGAGATTAGACATTAGACAAAGTCAGTAAGTGGCGGGCCATGGAATTAATTTATAGAGGAAGTGAAATATGGAACAACAAAGCTCTGTCATCACGGCCTTACTTTAAGTGGCAGAATACATCCAACAAACTCATAACTGCTAAATTTAGAGATAAGTCGTGGGAACCTCTGTGTCACAATAGATCATCAGGTCGTATACCGTCAAATGAATTGCCATCATACAAAAAGATAACGTCGTTCGACGAATGTGGTGCCTTCTCCACCGTTAGTGGATCGCATGTTGGTTTGGTACACGTCTAGCCCACGTTATAGCCCTGCTAGTGTTTCGGAAAGGATCGATGAGACAGTGCCAATGTTCTGGGGCTGCGTCATGTTAGGATACAAGCACCATTACGTACGTTTCACTAGTGTGGTTGTAGTCTCCCCGAATGACATCCTTTAACAGACATGCACCATTTTCGTAACACTTAAGGACCTGGATTTCATTTGATGGATGATACGAAACAGGACTGGCTGAATGACATAGTAATATTATGCCTCTGGAGTGATTAGCTTGCTAACTGAATTTTAAGTGGACTGTGAATGCAATGGACGCTCTACGCTAAGAGACTGCGGCTCTAGACCCATCATCATGGGGCACTGGTCGTCTCTGGAAGGGGTTGTTTAACAATTTTGTGAGAGAATGGGGTGGGGCGTTATGTAAATTATGCTTGGTTACCTGATCCATGGTACAGGAAGTTGTTATGCATTCTACATTGCCACGCGATGGCATAACACCCCGTATTAACTGTTTGTGGTCATCAATGGAGGAATGATTTGTGCTACTTTATCCGTATCAATATGTCGCATATCACAGTCTAGCCAGGTGACGTTTTAATGCACACATAGTGTTTTATAGATCCCTTAACTTACGATCATAGGTGTATAAAATTTGCCACCAATTCATTGGCGACGCTTTGCAAAAGAAAAACCGGAAAAGCAGCTACTTGCAGTATGCAAAGTCGCATCATGGGGATTTTATTAACAAGAGACATTTAGAAAATGTAATAAACTGATGTTACTCTTAGAAATCATAATCATAGTGGGCAGAAAACATAATTCCAAATGCAGAATGTAATATAAACGGTATCCCTATAGAGAATGAACTGTTTGAATATTATGGACAGTTAATTGCAGTAAATGATAAGCACCAGAGTGAAACATTCATGGGAAAGAGCCTCCGTGGAAAACAAGCAGTCATAGAACAATGAAACATAGTGGAAACATTTGTAAGGCCATGCGGTACAGAAACAACGAATAAACCATTGGAAGAAACACTCTTCAATTTGAAAGTGAGAGGGCAACATTTGATGATTGCGTAATATGTTTACGTTCAAGGTTACAAACGTTGCACAGTGGAACGACCATCTGCAGCCATGACAGCCTGCAACCGCACTAAAGATTGCTTCTACTGCTGCCAGGAACATTTCAGGTGGATCATGGAATGTTCAGCTGTGGTGACACAGATTGTGCACTGCTTGAAGATCGCATATTGCGTCCAGCATTCTAAATTAGTAGATAGTGTCGGAAGTTCCATGCGGCTTTTCGCGAATGATGCTGTAGTATACAGAGAAGTTGCAGCATTAGAAAATTGCAGATAAATGCAGAAAGATCTGCAGCGGATAGGCACTTGGTGCAGGGAGTGACAACTGACCCTTAACATAGACAAATGTAATTTATTGCGAATACATAGAAAGAAGGATCCTTTATTGTATGATTATATGATAGCGAAGCAAACACTGGTAGCAGTTACTTCTGTAAAATATCTAGGAGAGTGCGTGCGGAACGGTTTGAAGTGGAATGGTCATATAAAATTAAATGTTGGTTAGGCGGGTACCAGGTTGAGATTCATTGGGAGAGTCCTTAGAAAATGTAGTCCATTAACAAAGGACGTGGCTTACAAAACACTCGTTCGACCTATACTTGAGTATTGTTCATCAGTGTGGGATCCATACCAGGTCGGGTTGACGAAGGTGATGGAGAAGATCCAAAGAAGAGCGCCGCGTTTCGTCACAGGGTTATTTGGTAAGCGTGATAGCGTTACGGAGATATTTAGCAAACTCAAATGGCAGACTCTGCAAAAGAGGTGCTCTGCATCGCGGTGTAGATTGCTGTCCAGGTTTCGAGAGGGTGCGTTTCTGGATGAGGTATCGAATATATTGCTTCCCCCTACTTATACCTCCCGAGAAGATCACGAATGTAAAATTAGAGAGATTCGAGCGCGTACGGAGGCTTTCCGGCAGTCGTTCTTCCCGCGAACGACACGCGACTGGAACAGGAAAGGGAGGTAATGACAGTGGCACGTAAAGTGCCCTCCGCCACACATCGTTGGGTGGCTTCCGGAGTATAAATGTAGATGTAGATGAATAGTTTGTGCCGCAGACTCACTGTAAAATAGGTCTAAGGCAGCTAAATTACTGAATATTTCTAAATTAAATGACACGCATTGTCGAACATATTGCTTTGTAATAAAAATGTAAAATTTTAAAATGTTTAAAAAAGATGAAATGCATCACCGAAAACACTTCCTTACACTGGATTTCAATAAACTGTTGCCCCTGGGGACCCACGGACAGTGTATAAACGGTACAAAAGCAATATAAAGCTAATAAATAGCAATATAACAACATGACGAGGTCTGTTGTATTGTCTCAACCACAGTAATTCCACTGGGACAATAGCGACAACTCATTCATTAGATGATGCGGTTAGTGGACAATAGAAACGTTAGTGAAGCTGAGAGAGAAACATTCCTAATCCAACTACCAGGCATCCCTGGCATTCAAGAGAGACACTCGGGATCGTCGAAGAGAATTGCAAGCATTCCATTTCCTGCTGCCCGTTATATTACGTAATTTAATGAAGCATCTGATGCAGTATTCGCACACATAGCGTCAGGTTCGCGGTGGTCGTACTCTTGCACGTCATACAAGAACGTACCTACTTTAATTACGAGTAATTGCTTAATCAGATAGACGAAGCATTGATGTAAGTAAAGAGATAAGGACAAGCCACCATTTAAACGTAAGAGGTGTAAAACGTATCATTTATAACGTGGCGGAATTTACGAAGATTCTAAAGCAGCGAAGTGATTTATGTGACAAAAATTTGTCTGATGTACCATTTACCCCATACAAGTCTTTGGACGACGTGTACGGAAGGGAGTGCTCTTTCCTGTACTTAAAACGCTCTGTGGAGAACTTTCTCCCAGCTTGCTCTCTTTCGGCTTAATGTGTTGCGAAAAATTGTTGAAATATGTCTCTCTGCGGTAAAATAACGATTATGGTTCCACCACAACAAGAATGGCGCACATTTTGACGTTCGTGTTCGGAACCATATAAACGATATCCCTAAAGTGAATGAACTGTTTGATCATTGTGGACAGTTAATTGTAGTAAATGACAAACAGCAAAGTGAAACATTCATGGGAATAAGCGACGCTAGTAATTGATACCATGATTAAAAATTTTAAAAATAATTTGGGAATTGCTGGCTGGAATGAATTTTATGAGGAAGCACATACCAACAACAAATTGAGAAAAGGTTAAATACAATTGTTTTAAATCTTTTGCTATGTGATTGCACTTAGAAGACCTCCAAGATCTCACCGTAGGACCGGAAACGATATACTGGCAACAGAGTCATCCCAAATCCTCCCAGTGCCCTCAGTAAATCCTCAGGATAATAGTTCAAAAGTACGAGAGACTAAAAATCATAAAAGATCAAACACTTCAGTTTCCTGGCAAACCATACACTTCATTTCCACATTGCTAAACATTGCTGCGTCCGTTCATTAAAACAGAACTTTCTACCAGCTTGCTTGTCCACCTTCGTAGCTGAGTGGTCAGCGCAACAGAATGCCACGCGAGGGGCCCTGGTTCGATACCTGGCCCGGTCGGGGAGCTTTTTCCGTGTTCGAGGATTGAGTGTTGTGTTGTGTTCCTCGCCATTTCATCCTCATCAACAACGCAAGTTGTCAACTAAAAAGACTTGCACCAGGCGACTGGTCCACCCGATGGCAGGCCCTAATCACACGCACATTTCATTTCCCAGATTGTTATTACATACAGAATAAAACAAGTATTCACACTAAAAATTAATGCACCCTTATGGACTGTATCACAAAGCTCGTCTTATGAAATTGTCAATGCCGAAATAACTGCCTACATAAGAGGCAGTGGCTGAAAGGTCTGTCCTTCTATGCTAAAAGAAAGTTCTTCCGAATGTCCTCTCCACAGTATCCACAAGCTAAATAAAAATAACTGTGATTTCACGATAACCTTCCGCCCATGAAACGAATCCTCTTTAGGAAAGGAAAACTGTTGAGAATGGCCAACTTGGTCCAAGTCTCCCGTGAGGTGATAAAACCCGGCTTCTGCTCATCTCTGCAGATGCTGGATGGGAAGTGACCAAGTTTGATATAAACGTCAAAGGTGGTTCAAACATATTAATCGATCAGTTTTATAGATTTCTTACCTTAGCATCTTTAGCTGTAGAACCATTCAGGAATAACCCTGTAGAATATCGATGATAAATTTAGTAATTACGCCATTGTAATAGGGGGAGATTTCAACTTATCGGCTATAGAATGGGCGATACAACCTATTAAATCAGACTCCAGGGACAGAATTTATGTAAGATTGCTCTGAACGTCTTTCCTGCAAACTACCGTGCGTAATTAGAGAACTGACTCATCACGAGAACATCTTAGATCTCCTAGTAACTAACAGAACGAACGTCTCGAATTAGTGAGAGTAGAGTAAGGAATTGCAAACCTCAAGGCCTAGAACTTAGAACTACTTAAACCTAACTAACCTAAGGACATCACACACATACATGACCGGGGCAGGATTCGAACCTGCGACCGTGGCAGCCACGCGGTTCCAGACTGAAGCGCCTAGAACCGCACGGCCATCAATACGTTGGAAGAGTCAGTCGTGACCAGAACAGTCTTCTGTGTAGTTGTGAATGCGCGATCGCTATCCACCTCGATCATCGTTACCTCATCTTGTCACTATTTTGCAGGAAGTGTGGTATAAGATTCCACTGGAAACCATACAGGACTAGTATTTATCCATTCCGAGGTGAGTCAAAGCTGTTTCTAATTCCAACGGATTTCCTGCACCGTATTAGGTGTGGTAATATGTTTTGAATTTGGTGTTTCCATATTTTTGTCTACCCCCTGTAAGACTTTTGTACAAGACAACACTGATCCCGTAAACATCGACTTTGCGAAACTTCGTTCGATCTATTCATCCATGAAATCAAGAGAAAGTAGATTACAGCACCAAAACTGATGCCATAACTGTCACGTAGCTAATAAAATTCATGCTTTCGGAATAACGGGCTAATCTTGTGGGTCGATTCAGGAGTTGCTGGTAGATAACGCAAAGTATCGATATTAATGGAGCAAAAACATTGAAGGAAAAATTAATTTCTGAAATTTTTGTCAAGTCCATTAAAGAAACGCAATTCCATTGCAACGAAACCGGACGTACTTACGTGCGGTCTAACGTATATGAACAAACGGCCGGGGTACTTTCTTATTTAGCGACTTAACAGCACACATTAGATGTGAAAAGTAGTGGGCACAACCGTTATTTGGCATCTGGATTTCACATACTGGACAGAAATGTGTGAATGCGCCAGATTTCTTTTCAGCTTGTGCAAGTAATAGCGTCGAGCGGAGTAGTCTTGGATCGGCCTGTGATGTATGTCCGCAATACTTGCTGTAACTTAGTAATCTGATTCGCGCTAGCGACCTATATAACGACATTTGTCTTCTGCACTGAGCGATTCAGCACATCCGATGGAGGCCCTTATTGAGCGCGTGTCCCAGATACAAATCACGCAGATCGTCTCTGAAACCTTTCCAAATCCAGTTCCCCGAACACACTGCACATGATATTGTGGCGAATCATCTGACACAATGTCGTATTTCACAGGCCTCGCAGTTTCAGCTATACATGATTAACTGTATGTCCACCTTTTTACCGCTCTTTGTCCAGTCGCAAACTAAAGTGCGTTCGATAATAGACGACTATATATGTACGTAATATAGTCATATCGTACAAATCAGAAGGCCGCTGTGACCGGGCAGTTCTAGGCGCTTGAGTCTGGAACCGCGCTGCTGCTACGGTCGCAGGTTCGAATCCTGCCTCGGACATGGATGTGTATGATGTCCTTAGGTTAGTTAGGTTTAAGTAGTTCTAAGTTCTAGGGGACTGATGACCTCAGAAGTTAAGTTCCATAGTGCTCAGAGCCATTTGATTTTTGATGTCTTCAGCATAAGGAAGACGAAACGATAAGCATATCGTAGATCACCAAGAATGTAAACCTGCGTCAAATTTTATCGTTGTTTAGATCTACAATTTAGACCATGATTTGAGATATTTCTTTCTCTGTCTCGTGATGACTGGGTGTTGTGTGACGTCCTTAGTTAGGTTTAAGTAGTTCTAAGTTCTAGATGACTGATGACCATAGATGTTAAGTCCCATAGTGCTCAGAGCCATTTGAACCATTTTTTGAGATATTTCCTAACGGTGTGGAGTAGATGCAGTCTACGTTAGAAAGTACTCTTGTAATCTCTCAAGCCGTATCACACAATTACCATCTTTGTTAGCTAAACTGATTCTGATTTGCAGTGGTCTTTGGACATTTACCAAACACAACGGCTAGTGTACTACTTCTGATCTGCGGCGTCCTCCTTGCATTTAGTACAAATATTCCGGCATTAATTCAGTACAATGAAGTGTGATACGGTGGCATCGCGCTGCTTTTGCTTTCATCATTCTGTCACATCAAAATTCTGTATGGTGGTAATGCTTAATGTGGTTTTTATGGTTACACACTGTCAAATATCTCCAGTACAGTCTCACTTCATTTACTCTTACATAGGAAATTTTACTTCGTAAGCATACCAATGATTCAAGACGAGTTATTCACCTCCACTGTCGAGGTTACCGAATCATGTAAGGTAGATCAGTAGGCGTTCGAGTAGTTTGAAAGCTGAGATGGTGCAATAGATTTTTATGTCCGAAATTGGGCCTGGTCGGGGAGAGACGCTGAACAGCAGTTTGTACGGCAGTGTCAGGAAATAGGTTCCATAGCTGTCAACAGGGTCGTAATGTAATTAATTTAAGGCTTATGACATCGCCCATCGGTTGAGGACCTAAAGCCCTGCGATCCATTTGATACCAGTATAAATTTTTAGGCTCGTTCTCCACACTGTACTTTTCTTTAACCATATTCTATTTTCAGTACGAACATAACTCTCAATGTATACGATAAAACTTAACGGGACTGTCGTAGATTGAACAGCTTCGTCGGTCTCGGTGTCGTTGAATTGTTTGCTTCTCTTTTAGTTGACATTCTTAAATTATATGCATTGTAGAGCAAGCGACATAGTAGAAGTGGTGGAAAGAATACGAGAAACGCATTTTTCAACATAAATGCAGATGTTAGTCAAGCCTGCAGTTTACGCTGTTGTGTTTGCCCACAGCCGGCCGCTGTGGTTGAGCGGCTCTAGGCGTTTCAGTCCGGAACCACGCTGCTGCTACGTTCGCAGTTTCGAATCCTGCCTTGGGCATTGACGTGTGTGATGTCCTTAGGTTAGTTAGGTTTAAGCAGATCTAAGTCTAGGGGAGCTAAGATGTTAAGTCCCATAGTGCTTAGAGCCATTTGAACCATTTGCCCACGTGCAGTGCTGGCAATACACTGCAAGTGTCAGCGCCGGTCAGAGAAGTTCTCTGTGTAGTTGTGAGTACATTATGTCGAAGCTCCGTGAATTCGAACGGTGACAAATTGTTGGTGCTCGTATCGTGGGTGCTTCCGTAACTATGTCAGCGGAAGTATTTGGTGCTTCAAGAGGCAATATATCGAAGATTTATACCGCATATAGGGACAGCGGAAAAAAATCATCTTCTGAGTCACAACGCGGACGAACGAGTGTAATGAGTGATCGTGACGAACGGTCATTGACGTAGGCTTGACGCTTGTAGGGACGGGGGAGCGGCAGTTTCAAACGTGGCTCCGGGCGCTAGCGCAGTGTGACATCACTCGGTTCCGTGGTAGGACTGAATCGCTAGGAGCTGCCCAACTTGCTTATCGTGCATGCGCCACTCCGACCCCCTCTGTAATGTGCCAGACGCTGCCATTACAGCTAAACAGGCAGAACACTGTGCCAACGCCGGCAGTCAGTGATTTCAAATCCCGATGACGATGCCGGAGACAGATATCGAAAGCTCGAGTGTTTTATTCGAAATGAAGCTGCCTCAAAGCAGAGACGATTATACTGAAGCATGCCACCACTAAAGACTCCGAGGACTCAGAACAATGAAGAGGATTATGGCCATAAAAAACAAGAGTACGGCAGCTGCAAAAGTCACTGTACAACTGAATGTCGCACTAGCAAACTCTGTCAGTACAAAAACAACACGAAGGGCGTTCCATTAGCAGGGAACTGCAAGGCGAGCTAGAATTCCAAACCATTCATCAGTGATGCAACTGCTAGTAACATTGAACCGTGGTTGCCGAAGCCATGGGAGCAATGGAAAAAAGTATTTGGTTGGATGAGTGTTGGTTCTCACTGTTTCCAACTTTCCCAAGAGTGAAAGGAGGGGAGGGATGTGTCGATGGTGGTTTGGACAGCCATATCGAGGTATGCCATGGGCCCAGTGCTTACTCAGTAAGATCGCATTACTGACAAGAGTTATGTGACCATTTTCGCTTACCAGGATCATCCTATGGTACAATGTTTGTTCTCCAATGGCGCTGCTGTATTCCAAGAAGACAGGGTCCCTGTTCACATAGCTCGAATCAATGAGGACTTGTTTTTTGAGCACGAGGATGAATTGTCGTATCTGCCCCATCCACCACACTCACCACATCTCAGTATCACAGAGTCTTTGTGGTCAACATTGGAGAGAACTCTGCCTGATCGCTATCCACCTCCCTCAATCACTGATATCTGAACTTGCCATTATTTTACAGGAATAATGGTATAATATTCCCGTGAAAACCATGCAATACCTGTATTTATCCAATACAAGAAGACTGGAATCAGTTTTGAATCACAACGGGCTTCCTACGCCTTATTAGGCATGGTGATAAGTGTGGTGGTCCATACTTTTCTCCGCCACCTGTATGTCTTCCGTATCCTATTCCTATGGTGAACGAAAGAGTTCCCTATTACAACCGTCTATAAACCCTTAGAACAAGTATTTGCCGTGCTTAGAAAGGGTAAAACACGAAATATCGATGAATTTGTGTGCTCTCCGTTCACAACCGGCAGACGCATGGCATTCTCCAGGACTCCGTTTCTGACGTCACGCAGATGCAATACTTACACAAACCACCCGGTCTGCTCGCTCCTTTGCACCTGAATGAGCGTAGAACCACCACCGCTACGGCCACCTGCAGTGAGGTATGCTCATGAAGTAGGTGCTAAAAGGAGTGCAGTCTCCTTGGATAGATCGCAACTGCTTTTTAGTATGACCTAATGGTGTATTTTGGACAGTCTCGCTACAAGTCGTGGTGAAAATTTATTATGAGGTGAAAAAAATCAGAAAAAAATATATGCTTATATGAAAGAGCGTACCTTAGTATCGAACAAAATGTTCGTGTTTTTGAGTCGCAGTTGTAAAAGTTTTTTTAAAAAAATTACGAATAGCTTCATTGATGACACATGGGCAATACAACGAACCCCGAATTTCACCTTTTATCCTTTTGAGTGAGACACTGCAAAATCTTAATCAAGTAGAGAGCGATTACGGACGAGATCTTTAATTCAAATCATTTTGATCACATGGGTAATAATTTTTTTGGCGGACAGAGAGCCATGTCAGTCACACTGCGTGTCTATTTTCCATTAAATGTTATGCAGTGTAAAAAAGCAGAATTAGCCGCCGTGATTTTTGGAATAATTAGTTAACTTTCAGGAATTTCCACAAGTAGGATCTGTTTCCGGAACCTGCACATTCAGACACTGCTCTTGTCAGAATAATGTCATGAATGTTCAGAATAAGCCATTTGAATTTAATCATGGTGAACACTCTGTATTGGTATCATGATCTAACTATCTAGTAAAGTTCTTGAATCTCATTCAGTTCAGATTTAATTTAATCTGCTCTATAAATAAATCCTCTATCACAGTGTTGAAATAAACAATCCTCCGTCAGATTCAGATAATGAATTTTTCAACAGCATCATTTTTATTTCATTTCGAGTCGCTGCAGCTTTGCAACATACATAAAGCCTGAAATAAAAAAAAGCGATTGCCTTCACGGCCTCATCAATACACACATTCAGCACACTTATGTAACACATGAAATTATGACACAGTATTGTTAGTTAGTAAACCCATTTACGGCATTAAAATCAAGCCAGACGATGGGGTGTAATGTCGACGGAAAAAATGGTTTGCGAATCGCTGTTCATTGCAGTGAATAAAATGATGCTGTCAATGCCGGTAATATTTACTGGCGATAGCACTTTGTACCGAAACAATTACAATCCATTTTATTATTACGATCGTAAACGAATCTGGAAGTAGCAAATGAACTGGAGAACTGACTTCCTAGAAGAGCACATGAAATACAAAACCAAGTTTCAACCTACAGGTTGTGCAATAAGCGAAAGGAATCAAAGGCAAACTGTAGGGAGGATTCAGAGGAATTTGTGTGCTGTCAACAACCGCGTCAGTTAGCGAGCAAACTTGATGATGCTATATTTCTATAATCCTCTCTTCAGCCGCTCTACAACTACATGAAGTAGTGCAAGCGCCCTTGCCTTACAGAGTTACTGACTTTCTTAAGTTTTGGTCACGATGGTTGATCGAGAAGGCCAATGCATGGCAGATCCCAGAGTCAGTATTTCAACGCCGAAAATATCTCATTCTGTAACAGCACGCTACTGAGATACCATGTCATTGTGAGGCATTTTTCCACTGTGTATATTGTGCATCAGTTCAATGCAAGTGGGTTGTTGCTCTGTGCAAAAAGTCTCTCAGCATTCTCGTTCGACCCATATTTTTAAAATTACTCATTGACTGATAATTTATTTACTTCTATTGTGCATGTAAGATATTTCTTTTATGCTATTAACATATTACCTGGATACCAGGATACAGAACGTTTCTAAAGTAAATGTATTTTTATTGTAAACTCAATATAAAACACATATTTCGTACATCGAATTTGGTGGTATTAATGAAGTGATCCTGAAGGATGTAGAGCAATTAAAAAAATTATACAAATTTTTATTTTCAAATTAATATAGTAGTTGTTAAAGATATGTAAATGTATCCATATTAAAGAACCCTAACTAATTCCTAACTTATTTATGGACAAGCTAAACCCCTGTAATTGGCTTTTAATATCTAAATACCTGCACACAGACGGTTTTTTCTCAAACAGCAAGCATGTACTTAAACCAGTATAAGATAATTTAAGTGTTACTGATATTTTCTGTGACTTTCTTGACTGCAAGGCCGAATCCTTATAAGGAAATTAGGCTGTCACGACGTCACAGGTAATAGTGCAAAATGTTTCACATCCTAGCTCACAATCAAGAAACAAAGAGCGACAAATAGGAAAACCAATGTATTAAGCGACCAGTTGCAGTTTATTATGATGTATTATTGATCTTCAGACAGTCAAATTTCCGGATACTATTTACGTTATAACTATAATGTTATAATAAATAGCTAGCGAGGTACAGCTTTTGAAAAAGCTGTCAATTAGTTTAATTACTAACTTGTTTGTTTTCAGTTCGTTATCACTGATCTTACAGCAAGGTTGCTACATGCAGTTCAGAAATTTTAAGAGTTTTAAGTCAAGAATACACATAAAGTGCGAGGATCTGCAAATACAGGTCGTTCTCCGCGATAAATTCTTGAAATTAGAAGTCCGTTGGGAGTAGAAAGCTACGTAATGTTGAAACGTCTGATCAAATAATTATTTGCAATGCGAATCTTGTTAAAAATGACACAGAAATAGCAAAACTGCTATAATGTACTTATTTTCATTCTATTATCTTATGCGGTATCATATTTTGAGGTGATCACTGAAGGTAAGTAAAAGGCTATCAACAACTATAAACATTAAACAATTAGAAAACTACTGTTGAAGAAGATCCAAAGGACGTGCTGGTGACTAGCTCCTTTTGCTCCATCGTCTAATGTCTTGAAACACCAGCTGGACAAACTAAAGGGAGAGAAGGTTTGTGTACAACATGTGCATAACTAGACTATAGTTATAAGAGTCGAAGGACATTAAGCTTCTGCTTAAGTAGTACCTGCCCAGATTTGTATTCGACATTCAGAGGGCATTGTCCAACTGATACGTGGGTAACTCAAAATTAGGATGTAAGTCATGGAAGCCGCCTTGTCAGATTTTGAATTCTAATAGTGAAACAGTACAGACAGTATCTTAATAAAAGCTCGTGAATTATGTTTTACAGAATAGTGCTGAAGATAAGTTGAGTAGATCAAATAACTAGTGGAAATTTACTGAATGGAGTCGGAGAGGAAAAAGCTTGACTAACTGGTCCTTCAGGTATCAAGTAATAGTTACTTTGGTGAAGGAGGGAAATGTGAGGAGCAAAAATTTAAAGAGGGGGACAAAGACTTGAATAGAGTTAACAGGTTTAAACGTTAATAGTTTGCAGTAGTAATATAGAGACGAAGAGATCTGCACAGGATACACTAAAGTGGACAGACGAGTGAAAACGGTCTTCGGACTGAGGACCACAACAACAACAAAAACAATATTATATAATGAGGATGCTATGTGATGTCAGACTTCTGCACAGTTCGCTAATATGGTCTGTCTAAGTAAACAATTTAAATCCTCTTCATTTCACAGTATTTTTCTATAATAGCCTACGAACTATTTAGGGTCCTTCAGTGTGTTTGTATTTATGTATCTATGATAAATGTTGTATTAATTTTTAAATGACAATAAGTAGTAATTTTCGTAAGTTGCTCTAGGTCTTCGAGGACGACTTGACTAATAACTTAACTTGTCAGTGTAAGGTTTGAAGTATGTACTCCATTTGGAGTTTATTGATACATTTAACATCAAGGAGATGAGCCACTTCAAAACAGTGACGAACAACATCGTTTTCATGTTGTATGAGTGTACTCATTAACTGTGAATCTTTCACATCACTGAGAATCTATGTCAGGTGCGTAATTAGGAGGTGTGGTAATACATTTACTTAGTGTCCGATATATCACGTAGGCTGGCGTGGCGGAAGCAAACGAGATCGTAAATATTTGTTTAGGAGACTGGACTGCCCACCTGTTGCAGACCTCTGGTACCACGAATCGAAGCCTCTAGTTTATAAACAGGACACTGCAATACTGGTGTCGAGGCGTACGACGAGGTCTTCAGCGTCTATACAGGACACAACGCAGGGATTTGACATGGCTAGGAGATCTGCCCTTGATAGGTCAATACTGAGGTACAGTAGTTGGTTTTTAACATCTAAACAGCCGTACACAAGAGCTGGGAAAGGTAATATGGACACCATACTATACGTAGCGCGCTTATAGTTTTACTACACACTAACATTGTCCTTTGTTTCCCACTTGTACAGTAATATCGCTGGAAATTCTGAGGAGCCACCACTAGGATAATAAGGCCCCTAATAACTTGAATGGAGACCTCGACTATTGATCTGGTGGACATTAAGGACCTGTTGCCCTGATTTAACATCTGTTAAGAAATTGGATGTTTGTATGAGAAAAATAATATTAAGTAGCTATCATTCACGACTTTATCCGTTGATTTATTAAAGAATTCGCACTGTATTGCATTCAGTCTGTGGCTATACACTGTATTAAGAGGTTGTCCATATAATATATTCTTGTATGTTCCAAACGGAGGCTGAATCCATGAAAATTTTTGGAGAAGAACTTCTTTCGCTTGATTAGAAAACCTCTAGATATCTAATTTTGGGTTGTATGTATAGTATTCACCTCTTGTAATGTGTTTATAAATATGCTTCGATTTGAATTTGGAAGTATCTTTAGTAACGAATTGTGCTGCTCATGATTTACGCTACTGTTGCCTACTAATAATTTTTTACTTTGCTGCATAGCTTCGTTATTTGTCAAAAAATTATACCACACAGGTTCTTATTAGGTTGATTACATTTTCATCAGTAACCTGCAGCTACAAGCACCGCTCATATAGAGTAGGGGGGATGCGAGTCGTCACTTGCGAAGCTATCATGAGAAATAATTTTTGAACTCATAATAGAAACGTCAGCGATCTTGTTTCGTAATAAGACAAAAAAATTAAAAACCAGACCAGATCGCAATTGGTGTTTATTTTTATTATATGGTAACCGGTTTCAGTCGTACATAGACGGTCTTCAGACCAGTAATGTCTCCATTAGTGACATGTGTAGTCGACGCGTGTGTAGCCGACGCGCAGGGCCGTTGTAAAGAAGTAATTGTCGATAGCTATTTTCAGCGTCTCCTCGCATCCACTCCACAATGGAGACATTACTAATATGAAGTTGGTCCATGTCCAACTGAAACTGCTTACCATATACCAGAAATTAACAGTATTGGCGATCTGCGCTGATTGCTTTTGTTACATTTCATGAGAAAGGTAAGACGTGTTTGTAGCATCATTAAGTCTGCTTATTTGTCACCAGCAACGAAGGACAGATAGGAAAGGGACAGAAAAAATGTTTTCACAAACTGTTATGCAGATGTACGAAATTTACCGTTGTGGAACTTCCTAGTATATTAAAACTGCGTGAATCGAAAGCATTAAGCTTGAATTTCATGCGAAATGCTCTTACGACTGTGCTACTGACAGACGGCTCACGATCCATCCTTACAGCTTTACTTCTGCTAATACCTTCCGCCTATTTCCAAAACTCCTTTATAGTTACTGATAAATATTTACTTTTCAGATTGGTATCAGCATAGATTAATGCCATCAAATAACCTGATACACTGCGCTTGGGAAATATTCTTCGTCAGTTGTAATATTTCCGAATAACAACTCAGATCGGCAACCAGTGGAATGTCTGCACTCAAGAATGGCCTGCTCTTCACATACTGTGCCAAGTGTTGATAGGACTAGACAACTTTATACGGCCCTATCGTGACGTTTGAGGAATGTTCATATGTTGGATAATACAACAACATAGTCTGACTCCATGAGCAAAATCGCAGATCTGCCAAACACGATAGGTGCTTGTCAGCTATTGCAAGAGGGAGAGAGGGAGCAGCAGAAGGGGTAGCTACATATGACCTTTATGGTTGGTAGCATCTTTATGCCTCTCGTTATGGTGATGCTAGAAACAGCAGAATTATAAAGAAACTGCAACACTTCCTTCGGAAGGCGCGAATATTGGGTCGTAAGTGTACCTGTTTTATGAAGGTGATTATTGTGAGAGCGTGTAGAGAGTAGTGTGGGTCTTTATTGTTGACAACAATCCGTGGGAAGGTAGAAAGGTTGAAATTCGTTGTCCTGAGAGAGCCTACTTCCCTCAAATAGCGTCGAGGGTGCCGCGGAGCTTAACGTTCACATCTGATGAACGGCCCACGATCACCACTGTCGCATGCCTTCGCTACGTGTAACATCCCGGAATAAACTTGAAAATTAACTATGAAATCATCAGGAAATATAGGCTTACATATATACTCTCTTTTCAGCTCAGAAATTGACAAAGAAAATTTTTTCCAATTCAAATCAATTATCTCCGGGTCGAGAGCCACTGCAACGAATTGTGTTCGTGACCTCGATTACGAAGGTGAATAATAGGAATAATGAGATAGTGTTTTCAGCGTCTAGAATGAAAATGAGGACGTAAATGAGACTAAAATGGTTTCTGAAAACTGCCAAATGGGCCTGAATACTGTTCAAAATGACTTGTGAATGAATACATCGCCTTGCTTCTAATAATTATTGAAGCATCTGGTGTCATCTTTAGCTGAAAGTGTCTTCGATGAAGGCATGGGACTCGTGAGTAGTGTGACTAACGATACCTCCCCTGTACCATGTAACATTCACCCTGATAACTGTGGCGACGTGCCTTGGAACTGTGTCTACGAAACATCGAAAGTGTTGGGAAACCATCTTGATGTTTGACCACTCACCTGTTACTAACAGCTCATGGAGATTGCCAGTCTTGGGTCACACTTATACCCGTATCGATGCACACGTTCCAACAATAGGCGTTTGTCCACCCGTGAAGATCCCTGATCTCTGTGACATGCAGCAAACAGGTGTACACGTGTCCTCTAAACCCTGCCACGAAAACTTTATTACACACGGCAGGTGACTGTGATGAAACTGGCGAAATTGGGGCTGTAAGGTCGGGTCGTGAGTCGTGCTTGCGTAGCTCAATTGGTAGAGCACTTGCCCGCGAAAGGCAAAGGTCCCGGGTTTGAGTCTCGGTACGGCACACAGTTTTAATCCGCCAGGAAGTTTCATATCAGCGCACACTCCGCTGCAGAGTGAAAATTTCATTTAGGTGACTATGATGTTAGCGGGTTTCTCCGATTAGAGTCTGCCTGCTTAGCTGAGTCACCGCGTCTGACTGCTATGCAGGGGGCCCAGGTTCGATTTCCGGCCGGGTCGGAGACAGCTTCGCTCGAGGGCTGGGTGTTGTGTTACCCTCATCATCATTTCATCATCAGTGAAACGCAAGTCACCCAATGTGGCGTCTACTGAAAAGACTTGCAACTTGGCTGTATTCTCCGGATGAGGACTCGTGGCCATCAATGCAATACGATTATTTCGTTTCATTTTCCCGCTTAGAGGCACTTCCCGTCACAAGGTTACAGGTGAAAATCCAATTAGACCATTCCTACACAACTTCGCAGATAGTGTGTCCCACGCATCGAGAACTCGCAAGCAGAGTCGTTCATAACATGTTTCTTGCGCATACTGCGCCTGATTATCACACCGAGCAACAAGTCTGACGACATTCTGCTGATGTGGCCCATGTAGCTATAGCATTTACCGTATTTCCGTTGTTATTAGTGTCATCCATGCTCAAAGAATGAATTTCGTTTATTCTTAATCAAATTATTAAATGAAAATAAATTTACGTCAGGCGAATATACAGTAAAAATAAAGTTGTCGTCAGCCAGAAGGTTGATTTGAGCAGTGCAGCTCTTTAGCAGTTGTTGACTTACTGGAGATGGTACGCCATTGCCTTTCTCCGACCTTTGAACTGACACACTCAGCCAGGGACCTATAGTTTAGCGAAGATTCCGAAGCACCGTTGAACTCGGCATTTTTCTAGTTGTACAAGAAATGTATTCGTAATTGCGAACATGATAAGACTCCTGCTGCACATTGTATTTGTGACAATGAAAATTTGTGCTGGACAAGGACTCCAACCTACCCCTCCGCTTTTTTTTTTTTTTTTTAAATGCCTCTCGAGGGCAGGTGGCTCTGACGTCCGAACAAGCCTCCAGGACCGACCCAGACTCTTCAATTGTGCGAGTACAGGACTCTGACACACGGTGAAACATGGGAGTTTGGATCACAGCGCCACGTGTCCTCCGATGGACGAGGCGATTAAGGCGACCGTTCGAGTAAAGCAAGGAATTCGAGTTCGTCTCCCGGCATGGATACTAATTTTCATCGTCATCAATACATTGTGCAGCTGGAGTCTGATCATATTCGCAACTGCGAATACGTTTCTTGTCTTTCATACAGCTGTCACTCGTAGCAGTGTCTGTTCCTTCAGATAAGCACACATGTCTATCCTGTTGAAGTCTCTTCATCTCTGGATAATGCAACCTACATCGATATGAACGTGATTGCTGTATTCATGCCTAGATCTCCCTCTACAATTTTTTACCCCACCTTCACCCTCACCCCACATCCCTCCATAACCAATCTGACATTCCTTGATGCCTCAGAGTGTGTCCCAGCAACTGATCCCTTCTTTTAGTCAAATGGTTCAAATGGCTCTGAGCACTATGGGACTCAACTGCTGTGGTCATAAGTCCCCTAGAACTTAGAACTACTTAAACCTAACTAACCTAAGGACAGCACACAACACCCAGCCATCACGAGGCAGAGAAAATCCCTGACCCCGCCGGGAATCGAACCCGGGAACCCGGGCGTGGGAAGCGAGAACGCTACCGCACGACCAGGAGATGCGGGCTTTTTAGTCAAGTTGGCCTAAAATTTCTTCCTTCCCAATTAGATTCACTACCTTCTTATATGTTCTTTGATCTCCCCGTCTAATCATCAGCATTAATCTGTAGCACCACATCTCCAAAGCGTCTATTCTGTTCCTGTATGAACTGTTAATCGTCCACGTTTTACTTCCGTACAAGGTTAAAATCTAAACAGCTATCTTCAAAATAGATTTTCCAACCTTTCAATCGTTACAAATGATAGCAAATTCCTCTTTTTCAGAAACGATTTTCTTGCTATTTTAGTCTACATTTTGTACACTTTCTACTTGGGACATCATCAGTTATTTTTCTGTCCAAATAGCAAAATTCATCTACTACTTTTAGTGTGTCATTTCCTACTCTAATTTCCTCAGCATAGTCCGATTTAATTGACTACATTCTGTTACCCTCGCTCGCAGTAATAAATAATTACCAAAGATGAAAGAAGCAATAAGTGTCAGAGTATACAATGAAACAATAAATTACAATGAGTTAAGGTCTTCACTATGTTAAAATAAAATCGAACATTAAAATGTATTTATTAATGAACAAATTTTTGATATCAATTCACTTAAATTTTCATTTTGTGCTTACTGACGAAACTTAAGTTGGTCCTCTTTAGCTGATAGAGATGTAAAACAGAGCGGTCTCGAAACTCATCATTTGGTCATCGCCATAACTGCTAATACATTTATCAAATGGCTGTGAGAACTATGGGACTTAACATCTGAGGTCATCAGTCCCCTAGAACTTAGAACTCCTTAAACCTAACTAACCTAAGGACATCACACACATTCATGCCCGAGGCAGGATTCGAACCTGCGACCGTAGCGGTCGCGCGGTTCCAGACTGAAGCGCCTAGAACCGCTCGGCCACACCGCCCGCAATACATTTATCCCTCTGTGGTACAACACGATTGTTGACAAAGAAACATATTTCCGGTTGGCTACGGAGCAATGATTCTATCTAGGCGTGCACGTCTTCGTCCGAAGCAAATCGAGAGCCACGAATGTCTTTCTTCAGGGCTTCAAAAATGTATGTCTTTAAGGAGAGAAATCAAGACTGTATGGAAGATGTGTAAGGGTTTCCCAGCAGAACTTATGCAGCGTAGTCGAAACACATGTTGCCACAGTTTTTCGACAATCCTGCAGAAATTTCGCTGGGAAGCCCTTACACATGTTTCATACAGTCCCGATCGCTCCTCATACGATTTCAATATCGTTTGGATTCCTGAAGAAAGACGTTCTTGGTTGTCGATTTGATTCATACGAAGGGGTACACAACAGGGTACAGTCATAGGTCCACCGGCAACTGCAAACGTTTTTCCATGAAGGCACTGACTGTCTTGTCTCACAGTTGTTAGTACTTACTTTTTCCAAATCTCATTTTCATTTGACTGCCTCTTATATGTATTTGGCAAGAACGTATCTCTGGTTGTGCTGGAAAAGAGGAGACAATCAAGAGCATTACAGGTTCACTGCAGACGAAGGAGGTACAGCTGAAAGACGAGATATTGCGGTATGCCAGGCGTCCGGCAGCGTACCACATGTCATGACAATCTTATGCTTACGAAAATCAGAAGAAACCAACCTATCCTGAAGATACGACTTATACCACGAAACGAGTCCCACCACTAATGATATATAAAAATCAATAGAAAAATTGTGCTTGGAGTTTCCCATAACAATTCATAGAAAGTAGTCACAATCAAAAGCAACCAATGTGACTACAGCAAGTGTGTTAAGGATAATTAATCATACAATTAGTTTCAGTTGTGTTAAATTTTCGTGATGTTATATCACTTAGCTTCTCCTGCAGATTCACGCTAACAATCTGAGAAAATAGTGAGTCTATGTACGCAACATGAATCTCTATTTGAAAATTTTGTGTACCATTGTGTAGTATCGTATAGCGTGCACTCTGGCATTGAACCGGTTAATAGAATTGAGGACGATCTGTCCACGACAACAATAAACATGACGACAAGAACTTTGTCCACTTGCCTGTCATTGGCAACACGTAAAAATAGCAGTGAGCAGAAAAGTTTGCGAAAACTTAGATGAAGCCTTGATTGCACAAGAAGGGAGGAGACATTATTCACAGACAACGGTAAATGGAAGTCGGAGAGTTAAGGAAACAAAACTTCGTTGGAATACTTGAAATGAGAGAAAGGAACGCCTGATGACGTACCCACGAAGTCTCCTAATGAAAACAAATGGAGACAAAAGACACAAAGTTCAGACAACGCAGAAGGAGAAAATGCGCTCAGACAGTTCCAGGTGAGAAATGAAAGTGCTACAGCACACGTAGAGGGAAAAGAAGATGACCGTAAATCGTAATTTCGTTTACGACGCAGGTAAGCAAGGTTCCTTTGTCGGGATTAAAGAGACTAACGTCTGTCGAAACTGTAATATTATAACAGATTTATGTTATTGATATGAGCTCTCTACCACGGATTAGCTCCATGGCAATACCAAAACGACTAGTGTTATAGAATTGTACATTATCTGTGACTCTGGATATTCGTTGCAGAGTTTCTAAACGGCGTGATGTAGAATCAGAGGGAGCCTGGATTTCCCTGTGCTATTTCAGTCCAAGCAGTGTGTATGTGAACTCATAAAATATTTACGGTAGTTATTGCAGGCCGTGACGAACAAGTTTTCGACCAATATTCTCCCAGACAGAAAACAAGTCATGTAAGTGCTTAGGCCATGGAGGCAGTGGTAGCCATCAACATTAGAAGATAGCTCGCAAATACGTCACCTTACGTGGATACGTATTCTCCTGCTGGAATACGTATTGTAGTATTGCCTGAAAGAGGTTAATACCTTGAGTTTTGAACTATTTTTGATGTAGTGGTTCCCATCAGGAAACAGGAGTCAAGATCACAGGTTCTCAGATTCGCCCAATTAAAGTTTGGTACAGTAGATGCCACCTTCCTTTAAGCATGACTAAACACAAAATAAAGTTGACAACTAAGAGACGAATGAGATAGCATCCACTTTGAAAACAAATGGTAAACATCTAGAAGCTATTAAACGCTGTATATTCACGAGCAAAACAATGGAGTGATATGGAATGGGATAAACATGTGAATCAATAATACGAAAGTTTAATGGAGAACTTAGTTTGCTGTGAGGGTTCAGAGATATTGTGTACAGGAAATCAATTTAAATGCGACAAATTCTAGACTACCGTTCCCGATTTAGGAGTCCAACATGTTGGCATCACGGTTAACATCGATCAAGGCATAGAGGCGCTGTTAGGATGGTAATGGGCCAGTACACTACTTCTGAAAGTGTAAGTCTTTGGAAGAAGCAAGATGGTCTTCTCACGAAACTCCATCGGATAAATTTAGAGAACAGGCACTCAAGAAATACTGTAAAACAATTGGACTGGATCTATAGAACATCTCACGCAGTGACCATAGCACAATTAGAGTCTATACTGAGGCATTTGAACAGACGACTTCTTTCTAAGTATGTAGATTCAGTGTCAGTTTTTTTTTAAGGAAAAAAAATCCATGCTAACAACGCCCCGCGAGGTAGCGGCGCCGTCTGTGGCGCCTTGCCACGGTTGACGCGTTTCCCTCCCGTCGGATGTTCGAGTCCTCCGTCGGGCATGGGTGTGTGTGTTGTCCTTAGTGTAAATTACTTTACATTAGATTAAGTAGTGGGTAAGCTTATGGACCGACGGCCTCAGCAGTTTGGTCCCATAGGAACTGACAAAAAAAATTTCCATACTGCTAACAACTTGGTGAAAACACTAAACATATTTAGAGGGAAATCACTAAATTAAAAGTTGGAACAACTAATTAAAATGGTTTTACAGTTTTTACATAGGTAAAATACGTATAACTAAGGAACATTGAGTTATTAATTAGAAACAAAATAGAAAATAAAAGGAATTCAACAGATACCGGGAAGCATACACCTGGAGATTACACTGTGTATGCAACCATAGATAGAACAAAAAAATCATACATACACGTTATAATCTCGTTGAAAACAAATAAGGGCTTGGTATGAAGGGGAAGTCAAATGAAAATGAAACAGGCGAAGGAAAAGTAAGTAAACTGTTTATTATTATGAAAGTAATCGCCATAACTGTTAAGAAATTTATTCCTCTGTGAGACAAGACGATCAATGCCTTCATCGAAAATTGTCTTCTACTGCCCATGGCCATCTCTTCGTCGGAAGCAAATCGATAGTCAAGAATATCTTTGGTTGGGGCTCCAAAAATACAGGAATCGCATGCAGAGTGATCGGGACTGTATTGGAGGATGTGTAAGGGCTTCTCAGAGAAACGTATGCAGGGAAGTCGAAACAACCTTGGCAACATCTGGACGCTCATTAACTTGCAATAGAATGATGCCGTCCGTAAACGTACCTGGGCGTTTGGGCTTCATTGCACTTTTCGAGTTTTGCAAAGTGTCCGCATATCGCTGTGCGTTGTGGCGCTGTCTTCCAGGAAGTCAATGATCAGCGGAACTTTCTCAGAGATGGTGTGCCTGTTGTTTCGACTACGCTGCAGCAGTTTCGCTGCAAAGCCTTTACACTTCCTCCACACAGTTACGATCTCTCCCTATCCGATTTCCATATTTTTGGAGCTCTGAAGGAAGACATTCGTATCAGTCGACTTTCTTCAGACGAAGAGATGCACGCCTGGGTACAGTGGTGATTCAGTAGGCAACCGCAAACATTTCCCCATGAAGGCACTGACCGACTTGCCTCACAATGGGATAAATGTGTTAGCGATTAAGGTGATTACGTTTGAAATAATAAGCAGTTTACTTACTTTCTTCCATCTATTTCGTTTTCATTTGACAGTCCCTTATATGTTTTAGGTTCGTCATGACGTAATAAAACAAGAGCGCTTGTTGCGAGCGACACCTTCAGTTTCACATGGTTTGCAGTAAGCTCTTTCTCTGTGCTTCGAAGAAACTGCAGGAAAAAAGTAAGTGGTTGAAATCTCATTTTTCTTCTTCTAACAGTCACAGAAAGATTTATCCTCTGTTTGGGATATAAGTAGGAAGGAGTTGAACGACAGTAGTTACGCATTCGTGTAAGTTAGTTCTCAGCTTCGTGTTCATGTAAAGATTTCGAAACCAGCGGCTGCCTCTAATTACTGGTTGGATCGCAGCGTGGTATCGATTTTTATAGTAGATGTAAAGGCGTCAATCCTCTTAGCCATTCTTCTTCGGATAGCTGCCGCACCCATAACCTCAAATCGGGCGGTAGACTGACGTTAGTTATACAGACAGGAACACTGGCCTCCTTTCCCGACCTTTGTCAGCATGGATTGTCTCATATCGGAGGTACATTACGTGCAGGTCAAGAGCGTTGCGTGGAACATCGACGCTATACCCGCCTGATAAATTCACCGTGGCCGAATATTGTTTTTAGGCAGTACATGGTATGGACAATAAAATCGTCCACAGTTTAATATCCATTCGATCGTTATGAGATTAAGTTTTCAGGGAAGATACTGAAATACGTTTGACGAACGGTTTACGTACGGCATAAGACAGTAAGTTACACAAATCCTCCCACTCTAAGACACTCATCAGAAACGAGATCATGTTACGAAATCCCAGCAGAGACAGTCCTGCTGCAGTCTGGATAACAGGTTCCTTACAGAGTGCTACTGAAATGGTGCGCCAACTGGAAACGCACTCCAAAGTTAAAATACGCGGGATAGTACGATTCTTGCGGGCAAAACATCTAAATTTCTCACAGATTGCCGGCCGCGGTGACCCAGCGGTTCTAGGCGCTTCAGTCCGGAATCGCGCGACTACTATAGTCGCAGGTTCGAATCCTGCCTCGGGCATGGATGTGTGTGATATCCTTAGGTTAGTTAGGTTTAAGTAGTTCTGAGTTCTAGGGGACTGATGACCTCAGATGTTAAGTCCCACAGTGCTCAGAGCCATTTGAACCATTTACACAGATTCAAAAAATGGTTCAAATGGCTCTGAGCACTATGGGACTTAATATCTTAGGTCATCAGTCCCCTAGAACTTAGAACTACTTAAACGTAACTAACCTAAGGACATCACACACATCCATGCCCGAGGCAGGATTCGAACCTGCGACTATAGTAGTCCCGCGATTCCGGACTGCAGCGCCTAGAACCGCACGGCCACAACGGCCGGCTACACAGATTCACCGTGAAATTTTAGCGGTACGTGGACCAAATGGAATGTTTCCTCCAGCCGTAGCGAAATTGTGCCAACAATTTGACCGAGGTCGCACCACGGGATTTACATCTTTTCTGGAAATTGACAGAACATCGGGGGAAAAAGAGACATTCTAACGATGAGGACGTTCACACAGCGATTCTCGAATGGCTCCATGACGAAGGACTAGATTTCTGTCGTCTAGGAGCTGAACCATTGCTTAAAGAGTGTTGGTGTCTATATTAAGGAATTTTGTTATGTACCTGGGTCACTTTGAAGTGTAGTGCAGCATTCAATAAAATATACTTGGCCTGCCATAATAATACGTGACTTATATAACTGGGTAGGCTTCTGCGGACAGAGCCAGCTGCCATTAAAGGTTTTTCACTGTTGTACCGCGTCGTTATGTAAAGAACTATACTGGAGAAACCAACGTTTCTGCCACATTTATAGTGGCCCTCTTATGGGTCTAATTCTTTTTACGTTATGACGCGGTATGATATAGAGAAAACTTAAAGTCACTGTGCAACTTGATTTTTAAAGTCCCCTTGTCATTAATCGCGGTAATGATTACTTCAACAAAATCTAATGCACTGTTCAGCTCACAGTACTGATCTTATCTACTGAACTTCTACAAGAAGTTTCGGAACGACTGATTCTTGCACAACAAATTTCTCGTTCTAACTGCAGCTTTTTGTTGTTGCAAATAATCACTTTCTCTTCTTCATAACATATTCAGCCACATATTTGATGCGACAGTTCCCAGTTAGATGAAACGTCATGAAACACAGCAAAACGCCCACTGCAGTTTTCAGTTGTCTTTCCAACATACCTCTGATTATTTACACTTACAACAAGCAAAGTAAAAAAATAACGTGACAAGGGGAATGGGTTTAGCTGGACCATACCGTGAATTAGGTTGCCGGTGAGCGAATAGCTTTGAATTTCACTAGCCTAATGGTACTTTGGAAACAACGTGCTGTGTTCTGTTGTTACGTACAAATTTTGCTCTCACCTGCAAGTCAAATCGATCAACGTCGCGCTCTGGTGAACTCGGCAGTAATTGCACTCCCTGTATGCTGTAATGAGTGCCTTCGCTGCAGCCTTATTCGTGCTAAATTGCTTTCAAATTGCAAAACATCAGCAGAGAATGGAATAAATCACCTTGGTATCTGCTGTTAATGCAGATTCGTAATCAGTTTAATTGGAATTACCGCTGGGGCACAGATCGTCGACACCAGCTACCAGAGGCAGGACACACTTGTCGCAAATGACTCTCCATTGTACATCAAAAATACTTCAATAATTTCTCCGTATTTGGATGTGAGGCTTCATCAGTCACAATTCACAGACTGTGGTTCACGATTTATATGCTCTCTAAACGGCTTCCCCCACTCATAGAAGCTGACTCAATATATCCACTGAAAACATAGGTTTCATAAACGCACACAGCACAGCGGTTTATGCACACGTGTACACTTTAATACAGGTGAAACAGCCATCAGCTTCAGTGTTAGTTGGTATGTTATAATGTTTTATTTTGTGCGCTCGTGCAAGTTGTCTGTCCTCATGTAAATATAACTTCCATCTTCATGAGCACCAGATGTATTGAGGCAATGAACCTAAGCACATTTATTTTGCCATCACACTTTTGTACGACAAACTACAAGTAGTAGTTAGATAGTCACAGAATGTGGATATTAATTGGATACTATACATTCACAGGTTAATTTAAATCTCATCAAGGTATAATAAACCAAAATTTCTACGAATATTACCTCTCACATCTCTAGATGGCACTGCTTTGCCACACAAAAATTCTAAACGTTATCTCTACAAGCGCCTTTACTATAAGATGCGGGAAGAACATCTTGCCCGTTGGTAAATATTTTAGAAGATAATTCCACCAAATTTGAAAGAGAAATGTATTCAGTTACTTGTCCTGGATGATGAACTAAATCAGAGATTAGCCCTGAGTTGTATATATAGCGCTACTATTGCGTCGGCAAACTGAATAACTCGATGAGCAGCATAGTCGTGATGGCTTCAGACCTTGTAATGGCTGCCGGTGCTGCAGTAACATGAACAAGATACAACAGCTCATCTCACTTATCACGACCAGAACGCAGAGTACTCTCTGAATTGGTTTAGCTACCAGACGTTTGGTGGTTAGCTGTGTTAATGGTTTGCTGTGAGTAGGCCTACTTAGTTGCGGTGACACCGTCGCTGTCAATTGTGGTCAGCAATATTTGGTTGGCATGTCGCTGTCACCTAGCTTTGGCTGGTAGGGCAGATTAAAGGAAGATGGTGAAACAGATCACACAATTCAGTGTCACACGTTAGCAACAGATGAAGAACTTAAATATTCAGAAGCATCTAATCAAAAAAATGGTTCAAATGGCTCTGAGCACTATGGGACTCAACTGCTGAGGTCATTAGTCCCCTAGAACTGAGAACTAGTTAAACCTAACTAACCTAAGGACATCACAAACATCCATGCCCGAGGCAGGATTCGAACCTGCAACCGTAGCGGTCTTGCGGTTCCAGACTGCAGCGCCTTTAACCGCACGGCCACTTCGGCCGGCAGAAGCATCTAATCCACACATCACAAGACAAGGAGATTGGAAAACGAGCGACATTATCTGCACAGCATCGTAAATCTCTGTAGGTTTGAAGAAGCAAGGTGACACCTTAATACAGGGGCATTAGGGAAGCACATGATCTGATGGATCGCTATTATCTGCATCTATCTCAAAAAGAGTTTTTTTTTATCTTCTTATGAACAGTTCTACAACAGCTGAAATGAAACTCCTGGGACACGTGTCATCGTCCCATATACAGGGTGTCCAGGGAGGAATGATCAATATTCAATGATGTGACAGGAACGATTGTACGAAGCAAAGATTTCTAGTAAATAAGGCCTCTAACAAGCGTACCTTAAAAGCTATGAGCACTTCTTCATCTTAGATATTGTGAAACAAATCTCTTCTACTGCAAGCTCTTTCCTTTCCAGATTCTGGGAGGAGGTAATATGGACCAAATCAAGAAAAATTTGCCGGCCGCTGTGGCCGAGCAGTTCTAGGCGCTTCGGGCCGGAACCGCACTGCTGCTACGGTCGCAGGTTCGAATCCTGCCTCGGGCTTGGATGTGTGTGATGTCCTTAGGTTAGTTAGGCTTAAGCAGTTTTAAGTCTAGGGGACTGACGACCTCAGATGTTAAGTCCCATAGCGCTTAGAGCCACTTGAACCATTTGAAGAAAAATTTGTCTAGTAAACATGGGCTCCAAACCGCATACCTTGAAAGATATGAGCCCTTGTTCAGTAGAAGAGATGTGTTTCACCGTAGTGAAGATGAGTAAGTGCTTACAGCCCATGCTTACTGATTCTTTTTTCTTATTTTAGACCATACAACCACCTCTCAAAATACTAAAAGCAAAGAGCTTTCAATGAATAAGATTTGTTTTACAGTATCGAAGATAAAGAAGTGCTCATAGCTCTTATGGTATGTTTTTTAGAGCGCATCTTTATTACAATTTTTTGCTTCGAATGCACGTTCTTGTCATATCCACGAATATTGTCCATTCCTCCTGGGGCACTCTGTGGATGAACGATTCCGGCGTCAGTTTATTCTTCATCAGCATTCAAACGGAATACTATTGATCTGGAAATCGTACTACTCCATCACTTCTGAGTTGTTCAAGTGTTTTGTAAAGATTCAACCTAAGCGTGCTTGTTGTGCCCTAAGATCACGTAACGTTAGTCCTATTAGTGTATCTGGCATCCTGTATTGATGGATGTACATCTTGCCCCTGCTCCAAAATTTCAGTGGATTGCGGTCTCCTGTTGAGCGGGTTTTGATTGAGAGTGGCTCTTCAATGCTTCACCGCTTCGTATTGTCGACGACAAAAAACGAAAAAATTTTAAAGGATGAAGTCATGTTGTTGTTGTTGTGGTTTTCAGTCCAGAGACTGGTTTGATGCTACTCTGTCCTGCGCAAGCTTCTTCATTTCTAAGTAACTACTGCAACCCACAGCCTTCTGAATCCGCTTATTGTATTCATCTCTTGGTCTCCCTCTACGGTTTTTACTCTCTACGCTACCCTCCAATACAAAATTTGTGATCTCTTGATGCCCCAGATCATGTCCCACCAACCGATCCTTCTTCTAGTCACGTTGTGCCACAAATTCCTCTTCTCCCCAATTCTATTCAGTATCTCCTCATTAGTTACGTGATCTACCCACCTAATCTTCAGCATTCGTTTGCAGCACCACATTTCGAAAGCTTCTACTCTCTTCTTGTCTAAACTAGTTATCGTCCACGTTCCACTTCCATACATCGCTACACCCCATACAAATACTTCCAGAAATGACTTTCGGACACTTAAATCTATACTCGGTGTTAACAAATTTCTCTTCTTGAGAAACGCTTTCCTTGCCATTGCCAATCTACATTTTATATCCCCTCTACTTCGACTATCATCAGTTATTTTGCTCCCCAAATAGCAAAACTGATCTACTACTTTAAATGTCTCATTTCCTAATCTAATCATCTGATCATCACCAGATTTAATTCGACTTCATTCCAATATCCTCGTTTCGCTTTTGTTGATTTTCATGTTAACTGACAGAAAAAAATCCAGAATGAACCATAGTCCTATCTATTAGTGACGGATAAGGTAGGCTAGATACAATATCATAGCGTAGTTTATCACGGGCCGACAACTATCGTCCGCCTTCATTTTAGGGTAAAATCATTGCCGGCAGAGTCATTAGTCGGCTAACCTCACATTATAAAAGCGGACCGACGGTCTACGCTTGACAAGATCATTCCTGATTTTAGTGCTATACTCAATGAAATATTTGAATAGCTTTCCATCCCTAACCATGTCCGAATCGTAGAAGCCACCGTTTCAGATGAATGGCTGCGTTGGCGGAGCGTCACAAGAACACCAAATGTCAAAACGAACAAGATGGGAAGTGGAAGACGTGCTTTGTTGTACTTCACATTTTACTTCATCTTGTGAGATATGCTGACGCTACACTGTTAAACTGTTAATCGTTGGCACGCTAGTGTAACGAATGCCACTAAACCAGCGGTGCCAAATCAGTGAAATTCACATGATAATGTACTTATATTCACATATATATTTTTCCTGTGTGCCAGATAATTTCACCTCCAAAACTTAGGTCCAAGCACGTACAATTTAAACGTGGTTTTCCTATTGATTGTATCAAAACTCCTACGTATATCATGATATATTGCGTATTTTGCCTCACACCTGTAGGAGGCTTGTGGTTCTTACACCCATGGTATATCTTTCCAGTTTGTAACTACTGTGTGTAGTAAATTTCGTTGAAATCGCAAAATAGTTTCAAGAAGTTAGTAACTTTTATCCGAAGTTTATCCGCTGCCTTCACAGAAATCTTCACAGAAATCAAACCACAATTCTGCCCCATTGTGAATGCTGTTCTTGAACACGGAAAGAAGTTGTTGAAGTGTGATAATGCGCATTTGTTAGCAGGACTCGTGCTAGTTTTTAACATCAGCCAATGACTGGTAACATTCTGACTGTAGAAAGATTTTTAATGTAACTGAGTATCTATTTTAGCTAGCCTTTATCATATCAGGAATTCGGAGGGCTGAGTTCTTTCAACGGGGGAAGAGCATAACGATGTGGGTCCGACACAAGAGGGCTCGTTGCAGCAGCACTGCGGCATGGTATCAGCTTACACGAAGCGGCCTGCATGGCGCTTGATGGCAGCCTGGTTTTTGAAACAAGGGACATTTCGATAAAAGGTGCGCGTGGAATCTGCGCCGGCCATATCCCAACAACACGCTTTGACACATAAATACTGGTCATCCGGCCAGGCTGATCACTGAATCCGCTAGTCATCAAGCTGGCCTCTGCTAAATGTGGGCTTTTGTCGGGAGGCCACCACAGCTCAGTTATTACCCTGACAGAGGATTCAGCCGCAACATTTGTGAGCCGAGGGTTGAAGTGAGATCCTCCCAACCACTGAGCTACTGGGCGTACGCCAGCGCCATACACAACCAGCTAGATACCGAGGACAAAGGTTGCACTCTGCCTACGCTTACGTCACTCGCCATGACTGAGGAGGTCCCGGCTGCCTCGCTGATAGCTACGGGGTGTTTCTGGCCGTGGCGTGTAGGTGCTGCAGGTACCGTGGGACTTCCGATCAAACAATTTTCCACAGTAGGTTTTCCTCTACTACCTGATTTAAGCCAGTGGTTCGCCAGCAGTATATGAAGTGCAAGAGTCAATGAGGCAGTACCTTCGCCGATAGCCTTCGTTTCTGTATAGCTATGTAGGCGCAAGCTACTTGAGTTCTGTAGACTGTGAGTAACAGAAGTAATTGTAATAACGAAAGAGAAACCGTGTCTTCTCAAGGGTAGTTATTGACACTGAGTTCACATAAAATGTGACGAGTACACGAAATGCTCGTGAATGAATTCCGAACGGAAATAGCAGAATCATGGTTGAATAGCAACATTAAGCAGATGGGCAGATTAAGAAACGAATGCATAGCTGCAGGAAAAGTGTCCAAGAAGTAAAGACAGTACCTGTTCTCCAAATTATTAAAGAGGGCTTTCAAGATTTGCTACTCAGATGCCTAGAACCATTCCCGAGACTCAGCTGAGCGAAGACATTTTGAAATTAACTGAAGATAATAGTTTTTTGAAAACTGACGATGGAACTGCTCTTGACAAAAGACTGCTGGTGTTTGGCTGTGAAGAAGTCGAGAAAATCTTGTGTGAAAATGTAACTGTTTTTATGGACGGGACATTTGAATATTGTTCGAAAGGATTCAAACAACTGTACACCCTGATTAATTTGCTCTGCTCCCAGACAAAAGTCGAAATACATATGGTAGACTTATTTTCGGGACTGAAAACTGCAGTGGTAAAATTTGATATGGCTACAATTAAAGTTATGAAAAAGGTGTTCCGAGGAAAATCCTTTTCCAGTTGCAAATTTTCTGTGGACGAAAATACAAGAATTGGCATTTAAGGAAGAATACGACATAGGGAATTCCGACTGTTTTGTTCCATGTGTACTTCAGTGGCACATATTACTCCAGACAGTGTTGACGAAGTGCGGATGATAATAAGGAAGGAAATGCTCAGTGGAGAAAAAGTAATGAAAGTCGCATACTACATAGACAATAAATGGATGGAAAATCCTTGTACATCAATTAAAGTACGAAATGTTTTTAACTAGCGGCGCAGGACTGCGAATACTGTCGAAGATTGGTATAAGGAACCAAAATCCCCAAAAAGCAAAAATATCTGAACGTGTACTGTGTGAGAAATAAGCTGAACGAAGAAACAGTAAATTCTGCATTTGAAATTAAGAATAATTCCAGTGGCTTGCCTTCTCCAAAAAGAAGAGACAAGTACATATATCTTGACAAAAGGTTAAAAGACATTACAAGAATATCTAACGATTCAGGTATTTAAGATGTGTAAAATCTCTGCCTTCCTTACAACAATTTGAGTGAGAAATTAAAATTCATAACTTAAAACAACACGTTCAATAATTTACTGCAGTTATGTTGTAAACAGGAAAAAGATAAAAATAAAAAGGTAAACATAAAAAAGTAGAAAAATGAAAAACATTTGAGCATGACTATACACTATGTGCATAGCCAGTCCTAAGACGGGATAATACGTGAAAGGATGTTGTTATTAGAAAGCGGTGGGCAGAGCTTCTCCCACTGTTACGGCTTCTTTCGATGGTTGGAAAATCCGCATCTAAAATATATGTATTCGGAAACACGGTGTGAAGTCGTGGGTCCCAAAGCCCATGGTCGGAAAGCCCACGACACCTAACAGACCCACCCCACAGCGCCGTCACCCGGCACAGTGCTGTCTAGAAATGCCGACCACGCAAGGCTGATGCAATGCTGGGCCACGTTGGCCGTAGCAGCTACTGGGTCTTCACGACAACGCTTCCCATTGCTATGACAGTTTGTGCCCACTGGTCGATATCTGTGGTACAGCTGCTCTGGACTCAGCCGCGGTGGTTTGTCTTAATGACGGTCTTTGGGACGGGTGTTGGCTTGGCCAGTAGGAATTCTCTTTCGACAAAGTGTGCATCATGACCTGTATTTTGAAGAAGAACGAAAGATCCTAGTACACTACTGGCCCTTAAAATTGCTACACCACGACGATGACGTGCTACAGACGAGAAATATAACCGACAGGAAGAAGATGCTGTGGTATGCAAACGATTAGCTTTTCAGAGCATTCACACAAGGTTGGCGCCGGTGGCGACACCTACAACGTGCTGACACGAGGAAAGGTTCCAACCGATTTCTCATAGACAAACAGCAGTTGACCGGCGTTGCCTGGTGAAACGTTGTTGTGATGCCTCGTGTAAGGAGGAGAAATGCGTACCATCACGTCTCCGACTTTGATAAAGGTCGGATAGTAGCCCATGTTAGCAGACTATGAATCGGTGGCTTCAAGAGGGTAATACGGAACGCCGTGGTCGATCCCAACGGCCTCGTATCATATCACTGTCAGTCGAGATGACAGGCATCTTATCCTCATGGCTGTAACGGATCGTGCAGCAACGTCTCTATCCCTGAATCAACAGATGGGACGTTTGCAAGACAACAACCATCTGCACGAACAGTTCGACGACGTTTACAGCAGCATGGGCTATCAGCTCGGAGACCATGGCTGCGGTTACCCTTGACGCTGCATCACAGACGGGAGCGCCTGCGATGGTGTACTCAACGACGAACCTGGGTGCACGAATGGCAAAACGTAATTTTTTCGGATGAATCCAGGTTCTGTTTACAGCATCATGATGGTCGCGTCCGTGTTTGGCGACATCGCGGTGAACGCACATTGGAAGCGTGTATTCGTCATCGCCATACTGGCGTATCACCCGGCGTGATGGTATGGGGTGCCATTGGTTACACATCTCGGTCACCTCTTGTTCGCATTGACGGCACTTTGAACAGTGGACGTTACATTTAGATGTGTTACGACCCGTGGCTCTACCCTTCATTCGATCCCTGCGAAACCCTACAATTCAGCAGGATAATGCACGACCGCATGTTGCAGGTCCTGTACGGGCCTTTCTGGATACAGAAAATGTTCGACTGCTGCCCTGGCTAGCACATTCTCCAGATCTCTCACCAATTGAAAACGTCTGGTCAATGGTGGCCGAGCAACTGGCTCGTGACAATACGCCTGTCACTACTGTTGATGAACTGTGGTATCGTGTTGAAGCTGCGTGGGCAGCTGTACCTGTACACGCCATCCAAGCTCTGACTCAATGTCCAGGCGTATCAAGACCGTTATTACGGGCAGAGGTGGTTGTTCTGGGTACTGATTTCTCAGGATCTATGCACCCAAACTGCGTGAAAATGTAATATCATGTCAGTTCTAGTATAATATAATTGTGCAATGAATACCCGTTTATCATCAGCATTTTTTCTTGGTGTAGCAATTTTAATGGCCAGTAGTGTATATTATATTCAGTTATTGTCTGTGCTGTGATGTCATCATAAGAAGGAAGTGTGGGCTGTTCTGATATACTATATTGAGAGAGAGAAGGAGAGTGGTTTTTGTTTGCGGCCTGGGTTCGTACGTGAAAGCTTATAATGAGAACTGAGACCTGCATTTCTGTGTATACGTCCAGTGGAAAGAAAGATAATATTTACTGCGACGCATAGTTCGGTGAACCACAACGGTCAAGATGTTCAGGTCTGCAGGGAGCCATTGTGAGCAGTATGGTGGGATACACAGTTATAATTAATATGAGTCAGGATCTTGTTTTCTATATGCTGAATTTGATTTGTAAGTGAACTAAACAATGTCTATCCTTCATTCATCAAACGATTCGTTGCATTTATGCGAGTTTCATGGATACTTTGTAAACAAATTTGAAAGACGGCATGCCCTTTTCCCTTGTCCCCTTTTATTTTTATTCTTTGAGAATAGGAACTGTTAATGAAATATAGTAACAGTGATAGTGTAACGAGAGCTTTTACAACTTCATGCACTGATTACTTTAGGTGGTGGTGCATTGCTTCATTTCTCTGGATTTTCTGGAATCTGTTGCACTGCCACCTTGTGCAGATGAGGCACACTACAGCCGGGACTTGATATGAATTCCCGGAAGGACGTGGCCATGTGACAATGAACAGGGCTGTGTCTGCCTGATGTCCTGTGGGAGACAAGAGACCGCTTCCCATTTACACTCGGCCCCACACATCGGTTTGGTGCCACGTTAATCCGGTTTTGGTTGTGGAGGTGCATTCTGGCGGCCTCTCAATGTCTGCTAGCGGAAACGGCCAAGCGCCAAACTCTTGAGTCTGCGGACATTGTCTGTGCTGCTGCTCACACAACAGCGTATTCGGCAGGGACGGCGACACACTAGCGCGCACGTTAGCACTCTGCTTTGCTTTTTCTGTTTGCATGCCCTCAAACGTTTGTTGACGTAATGAGACGCCGCTAACTTTTGATGGCAAATCAGTCCATTGCGGAACAATGTTTCATTGTGTCTTGGTTGGTGGGAGTTTTTATTTTTTTTTTTTTAACGTTTTTAAAACCATTCCACTTTCGGCTGCTAAAACATTATTTACTGCAATTCCAATTTTGACAGGTGGTCATTTTCAAGCATTATGGTATGTTGTAAACAGCTCGATAATATAAAAACTGATTCAAATGGCTCTGAGCACTACGGGGCTGTAGCACCTAGGACCGCTCGGACACTCCGGCCGGCAATAATATAAAGCTGTAACACGCTGTACAAGACTAGCTGCATGTGGTGTTGCGACTTTATCTGCTATTCCGTATGCCATACACGTTAGGAAGCTGGTGAACCGATGATATAAACTCTCAGGTTCAAACTTCATGTAGCAAGTGTGGTGAACGGATCACAAAAGTGGCAAAGATGTGGACATACATCTCCTCAACAAGCGTTCAGTGAACGTTGCTGTGTATGGGCCTCGACAGCAGGTACCTGTTTCATGCACCCCCAATGACTTATGTTCACTGGCGACAAAGGCTGGAAATTGCACGCCAGCGATTAGATTACTACTGCGTGGCGACAGGTGGTCTTTTCAGATGAATCACGTTTTACATTCCATTGGACAGACGGTAAACACCCTGCAACAATTGTCAGTAGGGGAGGGAGCATTTTGATCTGGGGAATGTTTTTGTGACATTCCCCTGGGTGACCTCGTCATTCTGGAAGGCATAATGGATCAACACAAGTATGCATTTCTCCTTGGAGAACATGTCCACCCTTACATGCGGTTTGTTTTTTCTCAGCACGATGTCATATAGCGGCAGGAGAATGCAACGTTTCAGACAACTCACAGTGTATGTGCTTGGTTCGATGAGCAGCAGGATGAGTTTACCGTACTCCCCTCGCCAACAAACACTCCGGATTTAAATCTAATCGAGAATCTGTGGTTCCACTTTACTAAACCGAGAAATCTAGTGCAGTTAGCCACGGTATTAGCGTGGGCATGGCTCCACATCCGTGTCGGTAACTTCCAAAATCTCATTGACTTTCTTTCTGTACGTCTTGCACTACAAAAGGTGTTTATTCAGGCTATTGTCAGGTGGTCACATTAATGTGACTGGACAGAGTAGTTTTATGTGGTTGCTTGCCTTCAAGTCATTCCAGATGGATAGTCGTAGATTTTTACGGACTCTACTGTTACCAGTGATTTATTGTAAATAGTGTAATCATACAGTAATGAGTCTTCCTGCCCATTTAAATGCAATACGTAACATTTACTTATGTTGAGGGTCAACTGCCAATCCATGTCGACCCTCCACAGAACTTCTTGGGTTTCACTACAGTTTTCTGTCATTGCAGCTTTCTTGTATACAACTTCAGCACCCGCGAGCAGCGAGCTGCCTGTGTAATGATCAGACCTAACATATGACATTCCGTTGGGGTACTCTCAAAATTACTGTCATATCTGACGGCTTCGTCCCGTTTAGAACGTTGTATTGAGTTATATCCAGTGAATCCAGTCAAAAACTTGATGTTATGTTCTATAAACAGGTATTTTGTTCGCTAATAGGAGCATAGGCTGTATGACAATGCTCAATTACATGGGTCTCGTTTTAACAAATAATATTTTAAATTCCAAACAATGCAGTAAAATGAATCGCTAGGTCAGTCTTCCAACCTCAGTCCATACAGCATGACCCGTGATGTACAGAATGGAGGAACAGAGAAGGAATATGAGGCCTTAAATTTCTGTCGATGATGATGTCAATAGAGAAGGAATGAAGACTATTTTTGGAAAGAGAACAGAGTTTGTTTCGAAATTTCTCAATTATTCAGTCGGGTGCCGTCGCCCTGAAAGCGTGATCGACAAGCCGACCTCTTGCATTTTCATACGTTCCTAATGACTGTTTGTATTCTGCTGAGTGCCAATTTTATATTCCCTTTCCCCACCCGCAGCCTTCATCTGGCCGTCTCCGGGCCCGTACCTGGGCTTTTGGTGGAGAAAGGGCGATGTCAATACTCGAGCTAATGTCCCCAGCTGCTCCGCGGCCAGTGGCAGACACGGGTGTCTGCCGTCGTGGCGAAAGTGCATGCTCATCTTCTTCAGTTGCCATGACGGGAATAGAGTTGCACAAAGACTGCCGCTGTGCTTTAACCATGTTCAAGGCCGTGTCTCAGGCCTTGTTTAATTCAAAGCTGTTGTCTTTAATTATTGGTTCATTATTTAGTGGGATCTCTGCAGTCTCTTTTTCAATACAAACACAGAATGCGTTGGACTGCTGCGACAACTTGAGATCGTCGTAATTCGTTGCATGCCAGTGGGCGATGCAGTACCCTGCAGCACTAGAATTTGTCGGCTGTTGGTTGCCTGTGTGGCGTTTATGCTCAGTGAATCTCTCCTGTACCATTCAGATATTCTGGCCTACATACATTTTCCCACTCTGACACGCACGCCCAATACGATTCCGCGAGAAGGTCAAATACCTCGGTCTCTGGCTGGAACGGAAACTACTTTGGGGGGACCACAGTCAATACATGACCAACAAAGCAAACGCGAGGCTCAAACAACTCTACCCTATGCTTAACAGGCGTAGCACACTGAATAGGAGGGTGTCTAGGTCCATGTACATGACACTTATTCGACCCCTGATTACGTACGCAGCCCCTGTCTGGGGATACGCTGCGCCCACACGCCTGCGCCGTCTGCAGCTCATACAGAACAAAGTACTCAGAATCATAAGCAACGCACCGCGCTACACACGCACCGCGGACCTTCACCGGGAATATCAGCTACATACCATCTTGCAGGTATTCCAAAAACTCTCTACACGACTGTGCAAAAGCACGAGACACTCGCGTAACCCGTGTATCCTTTCTCTGGGAAACTACGACCACAACCATAGATGGAAACATAGATCAAAGGCACTATTGGCAAGGAAATAAACATCTGTGGTCCACAGCTTCTAACACGACAGCACTGGCGGGCCCCTGCAACACAGCTACTACTGGTAACCTTTGATGCACGACCCGCCGAAAAACAGGCAATTGCAGGGAAACTGTACTGTACACAGCACGCAAACCAGCCACACACACACCCTACACTGTGAGCCAATCTATGACCGATCGCCCACTAATGTATGACGACCTTGAACCGTTACAGGACGCAGCAAGTGCAGCAAGCCCTATAACGAGATTCCGCAACGACAAAGGTAACGATGCACGATACCTCGCACTAACATAACCACACCTTGCATGCACTGTCACAGCTAGCAAGCCGCTACTGCCCTTACTACCCGTCCTACTGTCGCAGAGGTTTTTTTCCGTTGGCGCTTGCCTTGGCACTTTTTTCCCTCTGCTCTTACAACCGCTACCCTTCGATCGCTTTCGTCCACTTTCTGTCTCCTGATGGACCATGTTAATGAGTAATCTTACCCAGGCCCAAGGATAACATCACAGCCCGCATCCTGTGACTCCTGATTCAAAAACTAACATGTTATACGGAGGTGACATTAGAACTTTTGGTTTGGACACAACGTTGGTGTGGGAGTGGAGGGACCCCATCTGGTATTAATTCCCATACTGATAAGTGATGTGGTAGACTTCGGGCTTCCGGAGCCCTAGGTCATCCTTGACTGTTCTCAATAAGGATTTCTTGGCTGGTGGTCGAGAAACACATTCAAATTATATTTCCGGAGTATCCTTCGGATTTTTGCTGATGTTTTCCCTATGATTGGGATAATCACTGTCGCAACAGGTTCTCCTCATCCTCAGTAGGCTGTTGTCATGGCGCCGGCCACGGTGGCCGTGCGGTTCTAGCCGCTTCAGTCCGGAACCGCGAGACTGCTACGGTCGCAGGTTCAAATCCTGCCTCGGGCATGGATGCATGTGACGTCCTTAGGTTAGTTAGGTTTAAGTAGTTCTAAGTTCTAGGGGACTGATGACCTCAGATGTTAAGTCCCATAGTGCTCAGAGCCATTTGAACCATTTTTTTGTTGTCATGGCTCCTTCAGACTAAAGGTACGCTGTGCCTGGCGGTTTCTGTAACCGTTCATATGGAACACGGCCTGTAAGTGCTCCAGTTCGACAGAGACACGTGTCCGGCACCGGCCGCGTCGCCACTCAGGAGATTGGATCGACCCCGATGTCTTGGTTCTCCCACCACTGCACCTGATCCGCGCCCAGAGCTCGCCGACTGTTGGCGGCTGGCGGTGCGTTGGTGGGAGGGGGGAACGAGCCGAAATAAGGTGTGCCCAGCAAAAGACAGTCATTAGAAGTACCTGAAGAGGGCAAGAAGCCGGCTTTCCAAAATATGGCGCCTTCTGGGCGACATCACCTGACTGAATAGCCACAAAATATTCAAAAAAGTTCCCACACCAAGACACCTAAAATCAGACGGAATAGATTTGGCTTCCGAGGCAGTACATAGACACTGTCACTAATATCGTCATATGTAACTTTATATTTAGAGCTATAGCTTGTACGAATCATTGTCTACACTGACATTACTAGTGGCATCGAAGACTGTTGTATGCATTTTGCGTATTAAAAGCTTGTTTTAGGATGAATGTGGATTATTTATTTCAGACTTAGTTCTGGTGTCCCGTTAAGCTTTGCCAAGTGTTCTACATGTAGGTTAAACTTCATCCCATCCATCACACAACTTTTCATTTTTTTCAAAATTTTTTCTTGGTTTACGGACACCTTCCTCTGAAACACCACACATAACAGTCGACTTTTTCTTAGACAATAACAATGGCACATTTCAGTGATTACTCTGAATATGGCTAGTTATACAACAGTGTTTAAGTATGCTGCACTGCCCTTGCAAGTGTTTGGAAACAACGACTGTAAATGCGTATGTACTGAGCTGATAGCTATGTGTGTTACATTACTTCTGCAGTGGTTCACACTTTTGGGGTTTGATAATGGATCAAAATTTTGAAAATGTTTGCCGGAAGTTCAGTGATTTTATAGACAATGAATTTCAATGATATCGTACTGGACGAGTATAAATACAGTTGGCGTCTGATCAAGATGTAGAAATCGGAAAGTACAGAACTCCAGCTGCATGTAGTCCTCTTTGAAAAAAAAGATAGAACTGAAAACATGTGAAGAAAGGAGCCAAAGTAGGTTCAGTGATAATGTTTCCAATAATGAATGCGTTTGAAAAATTGACAAGTAGGAGTTACAAGGATCATTGTTAGGCTCATACATTTCGGTTTTAAACGGTACTCCATTTGACAAGGTCACGTTGTCGAAAACCGTTTTGTCTGATCTTCCGTTCGAATCCTGCCTCGGGCATGGATGTGTGTCATGTCCTTAGGTTAGTTAGGTTTAAGTCGTTCTAAGTTCTAGGGGACTGATGACCACAGATGTCAAGTCCCATAGTGCTCAGAGCCATTTGAACCAATCTGATCTTCCTTATCTTCCTACTACGAGTGACTAAAATTTTTAAATATCTCTGATGTATGAAAACGCGTGTTTCAGATACTGTGCGATAAGTTATCTGATGCTAAGGCTAGAAAACACGCAAAGTGCTGTACATTCTGTTTCCGCACTTGAACATCTGCACGTGGAACTGAAAGCAGGGAGAGAATATTTCGCGCGTTTCTCTGGCTTTGGCCTCACGTCCCTCGCAACTTCTGTAAAGACTAATTCACTTTGTAAACTCCTTCCTTCATTCTTCGAAACTGCGGATCTGTTTCGTTTCCGGTTGAAAGCACTTGTATTTGAAGTTCTTGACGTCTTCTTAGGATCTGCGCTAAACTGAGGAGATTTCTTTTCTTTCATACCACAGCACTGAGATTTGCATGACCAACTGGAACACTGCAGCTGTTTGGTGACGTTTTGTTGACTTTTTTTTTTTTTTTTTTAGATACAAGCTGTGTTTAGAACTTCATATTATTCTTGCGAAAGATTTTTTTACATATTTATAAATCTATGTTGAACAAACAGAAAATGATGGAAATAAGTATATTAGCGTGTGGAAAACGTGCAAATGAAAACAGCAGTGTCCTTTATGCACGTTTTCTTCATTGATTCGGCTGATTTATATGAACTTTGGTGAAAAGTTTGTCTATATAGATTATAAAAAAAACGGATATCAACTGCTGAAGACTAAAATTTTGACATGAAACATATAACAGCGACGATTAATTATGTCATATTTCAAAAGTATTGAGACTCAATTAGGGTTTTTGGCTTTATATGAGTTTTTAAAAACTGATTCCATTTTTCTTATAAAATTTTTCTTCCTTGGTTGAAACTGTGTTGGTCTTTGAAAGTAGGCGTACCACAAGAATAGTGTCAAGGCGCATTGTTTTTATAGAATTTTTGTGAGTAGTATATCTTTAGCCAAGTGATGGGAGCTATGAAATTTAGCACTGCTACAGCTATGGAAAAATTCAGAGCACTTGAATGCAGCTGTCTCACAAATTTGATGAACGTAAAAGATTTCTGCAACTGTGGGATTAATGAAAGAGTATAACAACCCCAATGAGTTCTGCTTTTGCCAGTTTGTGTTGTTATTTCTGCGGGTATTAAAATTATCGTTTTATATCCCTTGTGAAGAAATCTGTTGTTATCTCACTAAAGCTAATATCTAGTGAATTAGTGAAATGCACCTCTAACCGATTTTACCATTGAAGAGACGCGGATTGGTGACGTGTCGTATGCCAAACTGCCAGTTTCCGTTGTAGCGTGACAATGATAGATGACTGTCGATATCTCTTGTTACTATGTATTATTGTTTATTATTTACATGTTTATTATGACAAAGACACCCAGTTTCATGTGAAATCGTTCTTTTCATCAGAAGTCTGTGTTTCCTCATCGGTAGTTTGCCTTTAAGCCAAGTACGCGGTTTGAAAGGGTTAAAATACAAAGAACAGCTCACAAGCAAATGACCGGTGTATCTTTTTTACACAGAATTGATTATGATAATGTCGATTTTAGTAAGTGGGCAAAATGTTCGTAATGCTTCAACATCTGTCGGAAATTAGGCTTTGGATGTGCTCATCCGTAACGCGGCTAAATCCAGGACGCCAGGCATGGCCCACACTGCCGTGGATAAAATTTACAATTCAGGCCTTCGGTGAGTTGCGACTGATGACTACCGCCAGGAAGGCTTAGTGCTAGTTGAGTACGCTCACTGGGAGAATGTCCGAGTCATCTTTCAATGAGAAAGAAGAAAGCGCAATTCTGGTTATGAAAAATAGGCCTATGTAAAGTGGCAGGGTGAGTAAGGCAAACAGCAAACCCAGAAGCGGAAATCACTTCGTACATAATACGGAAAAGGCTGGAGGTCTGGTACGAGCAATGAGAAGACGTAGATGTGATTTATTATTAAAGTGAGGGATAAGACGTATATATGTTTCATTTATCAAAGTGAGGGATAGCTGAACTATATTCTCCCTTCAAGTGGCGTCACACCATTTTCGAAAGGACGTAGGCCTGAGTAGAATGAAGAAGGAAGGAGTCACCATTAATTATACAAATTACACAATATAGAACAGCAGCCGGGCGTTTATGCAACATCTTTGCGAGAAGACACGTAATGGCTTTACAGTATAATGGAAGTGAACTTTGTGTCTGAAACACATGTTTATCTGCATGCTGTGATGCGTCGTACATTGAGGAGAACCAGAGGTTACAACTTCTGTGCTCCCTGGATCTATTCGCTGCCTCACTTTGTTGTACTACAAGTAACTGAGGGACAAAAGCAGAAGACGAGACGGTCGCTGTGATGCTGTGTGAGTATAAAGTGAAACTGAGAATGTAAGGTGAGCGCAGATTCGTAGCAGTTCAGTGAAAATGCCAAGAATGCTTTTTAAAAATGATGAGACTTTTTGATCTGATCACTTCCTTACGCATTCAAGAAATGGAGTACCAGTACTGGAGGCACAAGTCAGGAATGCACCTAGCGTAAAAGAACTAACGAGGACTGTGCAGCAATAACTACACTTCAAGTTCTTATACGTGTTTGCTGTAGTTGGTTCTATCCTGAATTTTAGTTATCGTTGAGTTCAAGAAAATTAAAATGGAATGATATTACAAAATTAAAAACGCTTGCTGTATTAACTTTGATACAGGGGGATGAATCACATCTGGATCGAATTGGCATACCGAATTAACGATCACTGGACTTCTACACCATGTAGAAATAATAAAATCCCAGGCTGGTTCCAGTTCTCCACCTACATCTACATCTACATCTACATACATACTCCTCAATCCACCATACTGTGCGTGGCGGAGGGTACCTCTTACCACAACTAGCATCTTCTCCCACTGTTCTACTCCCAAACAGAAGGAGGGAAAAATGACTGCCTGTATACCTCTGTACGAGCCCTAATCTCTCTTATCTTATCTTTGTGGTCTTTCCGCGAAATATAAGTTGGTGGCAGTAAAATTGTACTGCAGTCAGTCTCAAATGCTGGTTCTCTAAATTTCCTCAGTAGCGATTCACGAATAGAACGCCTCCTTTCCTCCAGAGACTCCCACCCGAGTTCGTGAAGAATTTCCGTAACACTCGCGTGATGATCAAACCCACCAGTAACAAATCTAGCAGCTCGCCTCTTAATTGCTTCTATGTCCTCCCTCAATCCGACCTGATAGGGATCCCAAACGCTCTAGCAGTACTCAAGAATAGGTCGTATTAGTGTTTTATAAGCGATCTCCTTTACAGATGAACCACATCTTCCCAAAATTCTACCAATGAACCGAAGACGACTATCCGCCTTCCCCATAACTGCCATTACATGCTTGTCCAACTTCATATCGCTCTGCAATGTTACGTCCAAATATTTAATCGACGTGACTGTGTCAAGCGCTACACTACTAATGGAGTATTCAAACATTACGGGATTCTTTTTCCTATTCATCTGCATTAGTTTACATTTATCTATATTTAGAGTTAGCTACCATTCTTTACACCAATCACAAATCCTATCCAAGTCATCCAGTCACTCAACGACGACACCTTCCCGTACACCACAGCATGCTATCCATCCTCAGACAACACAGTCCATAAGCAGTGGACATACGACAGGCAGGGCATGATAATAAGTTATAAGGTAGCAATATATTAGTACTAAAAACACAAACAATTTTACTCTTATCGTCGAGTCGAAATTGTTGATATTTTACTATTACACCTTCAAATAGACTCCAAGGAAAAAAACCGCCGTACCACAAGGAATTATACGAATGGGGCGGAAATCGGTAGATGTTATGTACATACATAGACAAACAAATGATTACAATTTCAGAAAAATTGGGAAGCTTATTCAAGAGAAAGAGCTTCACAAACTGAAGAAGTCATGGCATGCATGAAAGACAACAAAACGAGGTACAGAATATCGTCGAAGTACAGCTGTGTTGTAAGGTTGCCACGGATGATAACCAGAGCGATCGTCACTCCTGATTTTCGGGCCGTATGGTACGTAACAGTCAGTCCGATATCCCACCGCTGTCTGGAGCGTCTCCAGACACGTATTTGGGGTTCAGTTCGAAGCGGGACTCATCGATGAAGACAGTGCTACCCCAGTTTATGAGACTCCAGACCGACGACGTATCTGGAGACGCCCTGGAATACGGTGGGATACAAACTTGATGTCGCCCGCAATACGGCCCGGCAACCAGGGGTGCTGGTCTAAGGTGCCATTTCTTTCCATAGCGGTGCCCATTTGGCTGTCATCCGCGACAACCTTACAACGCAATGGTATGTCGAGAATATTCTACCACTGGTCTGTTTTTGGAGAAGGCCTGCCTTGAACACAAAACAACTTCTTCTTTATCTTTTTATTTCCCATACATGTTTCGCTGGAGCTACGGCATGGCCAGTGGGTTTTATGTTATCTTCTACAAAACAGAAAAAATGCTTTTTACTACTATAGCACACACAAATTTGAGTTTATAAAGTCACTATTGACATACACTACTGGCCACTAAAATTGCTACACCACGAAGGTGACGTGCTACAGACGCGAAATTTAACCGACAGGAAGAAGATGCTGTGATATGCAAATGATTAGCTTTTCAGAGCAACGTGCTGACATGAGGAAAGTTTCCAACCGATTTCTCACACACAAACAGCAGTTGACCGGCGTTGCCTGGTGAAATGTTGTTGTGATGGCTCGTGTAAGGAGGAGAAATGCGTACCATCACGTTTCCGACTTTGATAAAGGTCGGATTGTACCCTATCGCGATTGCGGTTTGTCATTTCGCAACATTGCTGCTCGCGTTGGTTGAGATTCAAATACTGTTAGCAGAATATGGAATCGACGGGGTCAGGAGGGTAATACGGAACGCCGTGCTGGATCCCAACGGCTTCGTATCACTAGCTGTCGAGATGACAGGCATCGTATCCGCATGGCTGTAACGGATCGTGCAGCCACGTCTCGATTCCTGAGTCAACAAATGGGGACGTTTGCAATACAACAACAGTTCGACGGCGTTTGCAGCAGCATGGACTATCAGCCCGGAGACCATGACTGCGGCTAACCTTGACGCTGCATCGCAGACAGGAGCGCCTGCGATGGCGTACTCAACGACGAACCTGGGTGCACGAATGGCAAAACGCAATTTTTTCGGATTAATCCAGGTTCTGTTTACAGCATAATGATGGTCGCATCGATGTTTGGCAACATCGCGGTGAACGCACATTGGAAGCGTGTATTTGTAATCGGCATACTGGCGTATCACCTGGCGTGATGGTATGGGGTGCCATTGGTTACACGTCTCGGTCACCTCTTGTTCGCACTGACGGCACTCTGAACAGTGGACGTTACATTTCAGATGTGTTACGACCCGTGGCTCCACCCTTCATTCGATCCCTGCGAAACCCTACATTTCAGCAGGATAATGCACTGCCTCACGTTGCAGGTCCTGTACGGGCCTTTCTGGATACAGAAAATGTTCGACTGCTGCACTGGCCAGCACGTTCTCAAGAACTCTCACCAACTGAAAACGTCTCGTCAATGGCGGCCGAGCAACTGGCTCGTCACAATACGCCAGTTACTACTGTTGATGAACTGTGGTATCGTGTTGAAGCTGCATGGGCAGCTGTACCTGTACACGCCATCCAAGCTCTGTTTGACTCAATGCCCAGGCGTATCAAGCCCGTTATTACGGGCAGAGGTGGTTGTTCTGGGTACTGATTTCTCAGGATCTATGCACCCAAATTGCGTGAAAATGTAATTTACATGTCAGTTCTAGTATAATATAATTGTGCAATGAATACCCGTTTATCATCAGCATTTCTTCTTGGTGTAGCAATTTTAATGGTCAGTATTGTAAATGTGCACCTGGTTGGATAAATAAGATTTTTTGTTGTTCTCGATCAATGGCCGTGTCAAAATACAGTGTGATGCAAGCGAAAAGTTGCTCGAAACATGCACCATACCACAGATTCAAACCGGGTGACATTTACCTGGGCGTCCATTGAACGTTTGGTAGAAATCGAAAGCACCATGCCAGCTGTGGTCTACATGACCATTATTGCGGACCAACTGCATCCCTCCATGTTTTCTGCAATGGCGGTGACACTTTCCAGCATGATAATTTTTTTAAGGGAATAGCGTGATTCGTGTCTACACATCTGATGCTTTATACCTCTGGAAACCCACCAAGGACTCGTCGATTCAAGCGATACAGGATAGCTGCCAAAGGTGGACCAACACGCTATTAAGCAGGTGGTCATAATATTCTGGGTCATCACTGTATACAGGGTGTGGGCATATAAGTGCAGCTATTTTCATATGTCCTACCTTAAAACGTACACACATCAATGTTTTGGTTAGTTTTTTCTCTGCACCGAACAGTATTCCTACAAACACATCACAAACTTTTCGACCGGATGTTTTCTACATGGCCCAAACTGCACCAGTTGGTGGACTACGCCTATCAGTATAGACTAACAGTTCTGTGCCCACACGTCCATACTTCAACATCTGACCTACTTCCTAGGAGAAAATAAGCACTAATGGCTTGCTCTTGCCACATGTTCTTGGAGGTACTAAACAACCAAGAAACATATGACTTCTAATAACTGTAATTATTATTCTGAAAATAATGTAAATACTGATGCAGTGTTGTTTGGTACACCATCGTCAGTCACCAATTGAAATATCTGATCCTATAGCCATTAAACCCTGTATATGGATGCGTCGCACAAGCTATACACGATGCAAAGACACAGTTGCTAAGGCGCACTTAGACGGCTCAATTAAGACAGTGCTGATCCAGTAAGGCAGGAAGCATTCTAGCACTCATCGTTAACCTATATCTGAGGTTGCTGAAGTTTTTGTTTAAGTGGCTATACAATGAGGTGACTAACATCGTAGGATACCTCGTCATATCGTGCCTGACTTCCTTTTGTCCGGCGAACTGCACGAATTCGACGTGGAGTGGACTCAATAAGTCGTTGGAAGTCCCATACAGAAAAACTGAGCCACGCTCCCTCTACAGACGTTCATAATTGAGAAAGTGTTGCTGATTCAGGATTTTGTGCACGAACTGACCTCTCGATTATGTCCCACAAATGTTTGAAGGGATTCATGTCGGATGATCTGGATGACTAAGTCATCCGCTTGAACGGTCCAGAATCTACTTAAAACCAATCGCAAACAATTGTGGCCCGGTAACATGGCGCATTGTCGTCCATAAAAATACCATCGTCGTTTAGGAACATTAAGTCCATGAATAGCTGTAGATGGTCTCGAAGTAAACGAACATAACGATTTCCTGTCAATGATCGTTCAGTTGTACCAGAGGAACCAGTTAATTAGATGTAAACATAGTCCGCGCCATTATGTAGCCACCACCAACTTGCACAATGCCATGTTGACAACTTGGGTCCATGGCTTCGTGGGATCTGCGCCCCACTCGAACCCTACCATCGGCTCTGACCAACCGAAATCGGGAATCATCTGATCAGGCCACGGTTTCCCAGTTGTCTAGGGTCCAAACGATACGATCACGAGAACAGGAGAGGCGCTGCAGGCGATGTCGTGCTGCCAGCAAAGGCACTCGCGTCGGTGGTCTGCTGCCATAGCACATTAACGCCAACGTCCATGTACGTCCCACATTGATTTCTGCGGTTATTTCCTGCAGTGTTTCTTGTATGTTAGCACTGACAATTCTGCGAAGACGCCGCTGCTCGTGGTAGTTAAATGAAGGCCATCGGCTAGTGCTTTGTTCGTCGTGCGGGAAGTGTCTGTAATCTGGTGTTCTCGGCACGTTCTTAGCACTGTGGGTCTCGGAATACTGAATTCCATAATGACTTTTGAAATGGTATGTCCCATGCGTCAAGCTCCAACTACGATTCCGCGTTCAAAGGCTGATAACTCCCGTGGTACAGCCGTAATCACACCTGAGTACAAATGACAGCTCTGATAATGCACTGCCCTTTTATACCTTGCGTACGCGATAGTATCGCCATCATTATATGTGAATATTGCTATCCCATGACTTTTGTCAGCTCAGTGTGAGTGTCTGAGCTTCTCGACGGCTCTTATCTTTGAGTGTCGGTATAAATTTCAAAGATTAAAATTGATTTACAGCATTTTTCCGAGAGTCCAGTGGCTTTTAACTCTTGGAATACGCTAGAGCATATGAAAATTGACAAATCGCTACGTGATCCGAACTCTCGTTACACTATAAGTCCCGCTTTCCCTTATGTATAGTACCCTGGTGTTGGTTTAATGACTGCAGGAAATAAGGTGATAAAATTATCTACTAAAGAACTGTAGCGAGCAATCCGATCATTGGTAAAATGACTTTTTATGCGTATGATATGCTTTCGGCAATAAGACTAGAGAGAAGCACATTACGAGACCAGCTGAATAATTTACAGAAAAGCACTAATGGAAATGTATTTGCTTGTGAAAGTGAATACTCTCGAGTTACGTCAGTAAGTGAGGGCTTTTGATAACACACGACATCCGAAAAACAACTTCCTGCCGCGACACGTACAAATTTCTGATTAATCCCAGAGGCAACTTTTAGATCTCCGCATAATTTTAAACAGAAGAAATCTCGTCCAGCCCCCTTTTGATGTTGCGGAGAAAGAGAAATACCTTCTTCTTTTCAGGCACGAGTCGGCGGAGAGAAAGGGGGGGGGGGGGAAACTTTAATCTCCCTGGAAACAAAACGGCGGGCCGCGAGCGTTCATCTGCGTGCTCATCCCAGCGCAAAACTCGGTTCGTTCCCCGCCACGTGCAACTTCCCGTGCCCCCTGTTATAACTGTCCCACCTGCATCCGAAACCCATCACGTGCGTCTGTTAGAAGTTTCTTGTACAGATATTTATGTGTGTCTATTACCAAAGATAATTTTGTTCTCTTTTGCAGTTTGAGATCTGCCCTTGTTCTTACGCGCCATGTGATCGCATACTTCTCACTGATGAGATTTAAAAATGGTGCAATGACTGTCAAATAGTTTTAAATATTCAGCAATGCAAAATTTTCCATTTCATCAAACGCGTCAATGTAGTGTCCTACAGCTACATCTATGAGTTGCAAGTGGAATAAATCAACTCATAAAAATACCTGGGTATAAAAGTCTGTAGAGATATGAAATGGAATTATCATACAGGCACAACTGTAGGTTAAGCCATTTATATCTACATAATTACTCTACTATTCACAAGTAAGTGTTTGGCTGAGTGTTCATAGAATCAGTTTCTGACTATTCTTCTACCTATTTTTCGATTTATCTCTTTCCACGTGAGCTCTGATTTATCACGACGTCATTTCTTTCTATGGGAGTCAACAAAATGTTTTGGTATTTGGAGTAGTAACAGGTGGTAGACTTCGGTTCACTGGTACGATACTCGGAAAATGTCATCAGTCTACACAGGAGATTGCTGACAAACCTCTCGTCCTATCGAAGCAAGAATATTACTCAAGTGTGTGGGTCCCGAACGAAATAGGACCATCGTAGGATGTTAATCGTATACAAAGATCAGCGCGAATGGCCACCGTGTTTTTATTTGACTCACGAGAGAACGTCGCAGAGATGCTGACTACTTTGCGAAAGCCTACTTGCAGGGTTCTAAGAACCCGTATTAAGTGAAGAATTTAGGATTATACGTGTACTACACATCTCCTCGTTCCAGCACTGACTGCGAAGACAAGATTACACTAATTACAGCACTCACGGAGGCGTAAGCAATTATTCTGCTCGCGCTCCGTACTCGAGTGGAACAGGCAGAACAAACCGTAATACGTGCTTCAACGGGAAATACCTCTGCGACGCACATCACAGCGGTTTGCAGGTTATTTATGTAGACATGGACTGGCAAATTTAGTCTGAGTGCAACGACCTGCTCGGTGTGACCTCTCTCCCTCATACAACAGGGCGTTAGAAATATCTTAGAAATACAGTTTTAAGGTTGTTTTTCGTTAAAAATGGACAGTTATGACAACTGGTGTAGAAATCTAAACAAGGCGTGTGTAAGATGATCAGAAGCTTGAACATATAGCACCTTTGACTATATTATTGACGGTCGAATGATCGAATGGCCAAGATTTCCGGCTATGGGCGAGTAATCGTGCGTTATCTTGTCACGGATCTGAATGTCGAACATGCCCTAGAACAATGTAGCATAAAGGAGATTATTGAGTGGCTCGGAGTGACTGCACGATTGGCGCTACAACAGCTGACTCTTTGCCGTGTGTTTCAAAGAATGGACGTTAATATACACTATCTTATTTATGGATTCCTCTGTCACTTCTTGGTAGATGTTCAACCTTAACTACATCATCTCCTTCGCTATACGTACATTTTTGTACGTAATTGTGATGTGCGACGAAAGTTGGCTTACCGCTACACCTTGAAGAGAATGTCTCCAGTGAATGTGAGCATCGAAGATTCCGGTTCAACGAGAAAATCAAGTTGAGCAGTCTGGAAGCCGCTATCTGAAGAAAGAAACAGGAGGTCTCGGCCTGCCGCAGTGGCCGAGATGTTCTAGGCGCTTCAGCCTGGAAGCGCGCGACCGCAACGGTCGCAGTTTCGAATCCTTCCTCGGGCATGTGTGTGTGATGTCCATAGGTTAGTTAGGTTTAAGTAGTTCTAAGTTATAGGGGACTGATGACATCAGATGTTAAACCCATAGTGCTCAGAGCCATTGGTCCATTTATCGGGTCTCGTGCCTCTTCATGATAAAGCATGCCCCTAAATTGTGACGACAAGCAGGTCTGGAGCTGTTGCGTAATTCTTCATGTAGTCGGGGTCTTGGGTTCTCGGCTTCGAAGAGCGAGGTATTTCTACGCTACTGGCCATTAAAATTGCTACACCAAGAAGAAATACTGATGATAAACGGGTACTCATTGGACAAATATATTATACTAGATCTGACATGTGATTACATTACCACGCAATTTGGGTGCATGGATCCTGAGAAATCAGTACCCAGAACAACCACCTCAGGCCGTAATAACGGCCTTGATACGCTTGGGCATTGAGTCAAACAGAGCTTGGATGGAGTGTACAGGTACAGCTGCCCATGCAGCTTCAACACGATATCACAGTTCAACAAGAGTAGTGACTGGTGTATTGTGACGAGCCAGTTACTCGACCACCATTGGCCAGAAGTTTTCAAGTGGTGAGAGATCTGGAGAATGTGCTGGCCAGGGCAGCAGTCGAACATTTTCTGTATCCAGAAAGGTCGTGCATTATCCTGCTGAATTGTAGGGTTTCGCAGGGATCGAATGAAGGGTAGAATCACGGGTCGTAACACATCTGAAATGTAACGTCCACTGTTCAAAGTGCCGTCAGTGCGAACAAGAGGTGACCGAGAGGTGTAACCAATGGCACCCCATACCATCACGCCGGATGATACGCCAGTATGGCGATTACAAATACACACTTCCAATGTGTGTTCACCGCGATGTCGCCAAACACGTATGCGACCACCATGATGCTGTAAACAGAACCTGGCTTCATCCGAAAAAATGACGTTTTGCCATTCGTGCACCCAGGTTCGTCGTCGAGTACACCATTGCAGGCGTTCCTGTCTGTGATGCAGCGTCAAGGGTAACCGCAGCCATTGTCTCTGAGCTGATAGTCCATGCTACTGCAAACGTCGTCGAACTGTTCGTGCAGATGGTTGTTGTCTTGCAGACGTCCCCATCTGTTGACTCAGGGATCGAGACTTGGCTGCACGATCCGTTACAGCCATGCGGATAAGATGCTTGTCATCTTGACTGCTAGTGATACGAGGCCGTTGGGATCTAGTACGGCGTTTCGTATTACCCTCCTGAACGCACCGATTCCATATTCTGGTACCAGTCATTGGATCTCGACCAACGCGAGCAGCAATGTCGCGATACGATAAACCGCAATCGCGATAGGCTACAATCCGACCTTTATCAAAGTCGGAAACGTGATGGTACGCAATCCTCCTCCTTACACGAGGCATCACAAATACGTTTCTCCAGGCAACCCCTGTCAACTGCTGTTTGTGTATGAGAAATCGGTTGGAAACTTTCCTCATGTCAGCACGTTGTAGGTGTCGTCACCGACGCCAACCTTGTGTGAATTCTCTGAAAAGCTAATCATTTGCATATCACAACATGTTATTCTTGTCGGTTAAATTTCGCGTCTGTAGCACGTCATCTTCGTGGTGTAGCAGTTTTAACGGCCAGTAGTGTATATTTATATAGCTTGAGCGACGATACTGATGGCCCTATGCATTTCTCCAGGCGGAACACGTCACAGATTCTGATGTGTGCGGTTGATAAATCTCATTGTCATGTATGATAGGTATCTCACTGTTTATAGAAATACACCCTACACGTGGAGAAGTAAAAGGGATGGAAGAAAAATATGTGGACACCGCGAGAAATACGTGCTTGAAAATAAATGCAAATGCTAACGAAGCCCGCATGTTGCGCTGTTGTACTCCAGCACGAACGGCACCTGTGCGGTGTCCTCAGTACGTTGCGAGTGTCAGTCGTGACCAGAACAGTGCTCTGTATAGTTGTGACTGCATGGCGTCAGAGGTAAGTGAATTCGAACGTCGGTACCCGTGTTGTGTTTGCTGCCATAACCAAGGAAGCGGAAGTGTTCGGTGTTCCAAAATGCACCGTATCGAAGCTTTATGTCGCATGTAGGGAAAGCGGAAAAGTATCACCCGCTAAGTCACAGCGCGGACGAAAATATCGGTTGAGTGACCGTGACAGACGGTCATTGGAAAAGACTGCGACGCAAAATAAGAGAACGATAGCTCCAAACGTCACAGCAGAGCTGAATGTCGCACTCCCGAACCGTGTCAGCAACAAAACACCACGAAGTGTCCTACATAAGCTGGGAATTGTAGGGCTAGCAGGAATTAAAAAACCACTGATCACTGATGCGTATGCCTGTAATAGGAAAACGTGGAGACGAACACATAAAACCTGGACTGTGGAGCAATTGAAGAATGTCATTTGGTCGGATGCGTCTTGTTTCACGCTGTTTCCAACTTTTGGCTGACTTTATGACCCAAGAGTGAAACATGGCGCGGGTTCGGTAATATCTTGGGCAGAGATATCGTGATATTCATATTGCTCGATGGTTACGCTGCCAGTTCGCAAGGATTATGAGACCATTTTGGCTGATCAAGTCCATCCCAGGGTATAATGTTTGTTCTCCAAAGGTGATGCTGTATGCTAAAACGACAGGTCACCTGTTCACACAGCTCGCATTGTCCAGGACTGATCATTTTGAGCAAGAGGATGAATTTCCGCATGTCGGTCTTCCACTACATTCACCAGATCACAATATTATAGAGCCATTGTGGTCTACATTTGAGAGTATGGTACGTGATCACAATCCACCTCAATGATAGTTGGCTGAACTTCTCACTACTTTGGAGAAAGAGCGTCATAAGATACACTTGAAAATCATATAGGACCTGTTTCATTTTTTTTTATTTACACGTCTAGTTCCTCAGGACCAAACTGATGAGAAATCCAAGGTCAAGGTGTTTATCCATTCCGAGACGACTGGGAGCTGTTTTGAATGTCAACGATATTCCTACACTGTATTAGGCATGGTGATGTGTTGACTTTTTTGTTTTCCCCTATTTTTGCCCGCCCCTGTAAGGGAAGATGTTTTGTAGTCATAGTATTTTGATTTCCTCTATAAACGTCATAGAAATAACAGAATAGCGAAACTTACTTTTGTGACTACTCTTTTAACTTCTCAGTTTTGCTACTGTAATACTTTTCGAAGGTTTTGAAACTGATAATCCACTCAATTTACTCATCACTTCAAAATGACTTCACGTTGCAAACTGCCGATATCATATCAGGACCACTCTCACTTCCCTCTCAACACAAAATATAATTTGTCAGACTACTACTGCTGCTTCATATTCTTTTAATAAATTAAAAAAACATCAGCTCGGCAGTCAGTGGTTTTTCCAAAGCATTTGACTGCACTGATGACTATTATACTGGATTACCTAAAATTTAACGGTACTGAAGATGCAAGTGACCATAGATGTTACATACCTGTAAGTATTTGAGTGTAACTTGTCACAGTAGACAACACTTGCACTGAGCACAAAGGTAAGACCACACTGAGTGGAACTTCACTGCTGCAGAGCAGTGCAGTTCCATTTAGTACACGGTATTTGAACTGCAACGCCGCGACAATACGTTGCAGGTTCTGTACGTAAGTCGTTTGGAAACCTCCGAGCGGAATGTACGAAACTGACGTGGATGTGATAATAATTTCTTATGTGAGGAAGTTTGTAAATTTATATACACACATCAAAAACAGTTTTACATCACCTCGGTTCCAAGAGTTCCGGAAGCTGCACACAAAATTGGAATAGAGATCAACATAAACATTTCCGCCCTTTTTATTGCTCTTCAGTACCACACATTGCACGTTGTAGCACCATACAGTGAGACCTACAGAGGTGGTGGTCCAGATTGCTGTACACACCGGTACCTCTAATACGCAGTAGCACGTCCTTTTGCATTGATGCATGCCTGTATTCGTCGTAGCATACTATCCACAAGTTCGTCAAGGCACTGTTGGTCCAGATCGTCCCACTCCTCAACGGCGATTCGGCGTAGATCCCTCAGAATGGTTGGTGGGTCAAGTCGTCCATAAACAGCCCTTTTCAATCTATCCTAGGCATGTTCGATAGAGTTCATGTCTGGAGAACATGCTTGCCACTCTGGTCGAGCGAAGTCGTTATCTTGAAGGAAGTCATTCACAGGATGTGCACGTTGGAGGAACGAGGAGGAGGAGGAGGAGATTAGTGTTTAACGTCCCGTCGACAACGAGGTCATTAGAGACGGAGCGCAAGCTCGGGCAAGGGAAGGATGGGGAAGGAAATCGGCCGTGCCATTTCAAATGAACCATCCCGGCATTTGCCTGAAGCGGTTTAGGGAAATCACGGAAAACCTAAATCAGGATGGCCGGAGACGGGATTGAACCGTCGTCCTCCCGAATGCGAGTCCAGTGTGCTAACCACTGCGCCACCCCGCTCGGTTGGAGGAACGAATTGTCGTCCATGAAGACGAATGCCTCGCCAATATGTTGCCGATATGGTTGCACTATCGGTCGGAGGATGGCATTCACGTATTGTACAGACGTTACGGCGCCTTCCATGACCGCCAGCGGCGGACGTCGGCCCCACATAATGTCACCCCAAAACAGCAGGGAACCTCCACATTGCTGCACTCCCTGGAAAGTGTGTCTAAGGCGTTCAGTCTGACCAGTTTGGCTCCAAACACGTCTCCGACGACTGTCTGGTTGAAGGCATATGCGACACTCATCAGTGAAGAGAACGTGATGCCAGTCCTGAGCCGGCTGTTGTGGCCGAGCGGTTCGAGGCGATTGAGGCTGGAACCACGCGACCGCTACGGTCTCAGGTTCGAATCCTGCCTCGGGCATGGATGTGTGTGATGTCCTTAGGTTAGTTAGGTTTAAGTACTATGGGACTAATGACATCAGAGCCATTTGAACCATTTTTTTGGAAAGATGGACTTCGCCATGGACGTCGGGAGTGAAGTTGTGCATCATGCAGCGTATTGCGCACAGTTTGACTCGTAACACGACGTCCTGTGGCTGCACGAAAATCATTATTCAACATGGTGGCGTTGCTGTGAGGGTTCCTCCGAGCCATAATCCGTAGGTAGCGGTCGTCCACTGCACTAGTAGCCCTTGGGCGGCCTGAGCGAGCCATGTAATCGGCAGTTCCTGTCTCCCTGTATCTCAGTGTCCAAACGATATCTCTTTGGTTCACTCCGAGACGCGTGGACACTTCCCTTCTTGAGATCCCTTCCTGGCACAAAGTAACAGTGCGGACGCGATCGAACCAAGGTATTGACCGTCTAGGCATGGCTGAACTAAAGACAACACGAGCCGTGTACCTCCTTCCTGGTGGAATGACTGGAACTGATCGGCTGTCGGACTCCCTCCGTCTAATATGCGCTGCTCATGCATGGTTGTTTACATCTTTTGGAGGATTTAGTGACATCTCTGAACAGTCAAAGGGACTGTGTCTATCTCCAGGAGTTCTGGCAACCAGGGTATTGTGTGTATGTGAACGTTGATGGCCTTGCAAAGATTAGCGATGATGGGATCTTTTCACGGTCAGATTTAGCAAAAAATAACTAGTAATAAGTATCTTGAATATACCAATCTCAAAAGAGTTTCTCGGCACGAGAGTCAGACTGACTGACATGTTTCTTGGAGACAAAGCTTCTCCATTAAAAGCCCTTTGACGAGACCTTATTCTGGTACAGAGTTGATGACAAATCGGAAAAAAATTATACGGTTGCAGATAGAAGACAGCCCGAAGAGCTCAAGGAATCGCTTTTGGAATACTGTGCCAAATATTTAGGATTTAGTCTTGCAATATCTGTCTGATTCTTGCCACTTTTCTTAGAAACGATACATTGTTGTTTGACAGCGAAGAGACTGAAGAGATACAATTACGGGACATTCCTCATGTAAGTGACAATTTTGTAAATATTGCCTTCCAGATACCTGATAAATTCAGATATTATTTCAGTTCCCCGCAAGGTAGTTTGGCCTGGCAAATCGACATCTAAACAGGGGATGTTGTCGAAGATAAAATAAGTAGAAGAAATGTAATAATAAGCATGCAGTCATAATAGAGAGGTAATAGTGTTTCACAAAATAAAAAAGTGTAATTTGCAAGTATTCGTACGTCATATTTACTCCCATATCATTAGCAACTTATTTTCCTGGTACTATTCCTGCAATTTTCATTTTGAAGGTCGTATCGCTCCGGACATCCACTCATATAACGCCTTTATGGTAAACGAACTTTAATTTCGATGTCAGAAGAGCTGCAATTTGAATGACGTGCAGTGTCGGTTCACTTTCTATACCGTTCTAACGAGAACGGAACTACGCGACGCCGCACGGGGCGTTATAGTTAGCCAGTTGCTCAACTTCGGCGCCCACCGCTGCGCCGCGCAGTTACGCTGCCCCGCAGGGCATTCTGTCTCATACGGCGTCATGTAAACAAAAAACAATCTCTGACCGTGTCGTGCCGCTCCACTCTGCTGCAGTGTAGTTCAGTTCAGTGCGGTTTTACCTTCAGTCGACTGGATACTCCCCTTGAAAACGATGAAGAATTTATTTAATTTGTGTTATTCATCACATTACGAGAAGTTACACACTAGCAAAATATCCAGAGAAGTGCTCTAAATATCAGTATTTTTTCATAATAGCCGGCCGCGGTGGTCTTCCGGTTCTAGGCGCTGCAGTCCGGAACCGTGGCACTGCTACGGTCGCAGGTTCGAATCCTGCCTCGGGCATGGATGTGTGTGATGTCCTTAGGTTAGTTAGGTTTAAGTAGTTCTAAGTTCTAGGGGACTGATGACCTAAGATGTTAAGTCTCATAGTGCTCAGAGCCATTTTTTCATAATAATGTCGGTATACATCGGCGATACATAAATTATCACTCTATCGATTAACTGATGTTATATATTGAATATCGAAACTGATGTATTATATTTTTCGTCTTTTCTTATCTCACAGGCACTATAGTTCTCATCGGCAGATTTCTTGCACATTACAGCTACTAGCGATCTTTGCAATCTAACAGTAAATGTCTTACAATCAGCTTAATTTAATTTCATATTCAGTACTAGAAATGAGGTATCTGTAGTGCATATTCATGAAAATTTGTTACTTCCGTATATAATTTCTACCATTGCAAATGATAGTTACTTTGTGAAAATCGAACTCCTTTGGTGACAGCACGGTATGAGAATGGCGGAAATTGCCAATCCCTACTCCGAACTATGAGGCAGAATGTGCGCTCTCCTTAACCCTGAATACCTGGATCAAGAAAAGAGAGATGCACTGTGAAAGTAACGTAGACTAGGCCCAAACGTGACTGTAGTGTATTGGAAATGGACTCTCGCTGTCTGAAATGTTAATGGAAAGTACAATATTTCATGTGCAAAACACATATGAGAAGTATTTTAGTCCCGATGCTTCTCACCCGTAGGGTTGGACGAAAAGATCATACGTTTCAAAATATCGGTATTTTTCTATCAACAATATCAAAATCTCTCATAACATTGATACAGTACATATCGATATTTTAAAACTTCGCCCTCAGAGCACAGTGAAGTCTGAGTGTTTCGTCACTTTGGGCACAGAGTTTCCCAACAACAGGAATGGCTGCAAGAAGGAACATGGCGCCAAACACTGGGCTCACGGAACCATGCGCTGAGAATACAAACAAATAATATGGAATAAAGAACATTTGTGTACCGTACATAATACAGAGTGAATTTCATCATTTTGTGAATTTAAAGGAAGAGAACAATTTCATACGAGTGTCATCTCTGTAGAAGCTGGAAATAAGAGGTACTGGTACACGAAACTAAATTAAAACCAGCGAAATTAGCGTAACTGCTGAAGAGTTCAAATCACAGACGGAAGTTACGCATAGATTCAAATGAGAAAATAAAGAAACGATTATTGCGTTAATTAGTTAGTTATGACAAATATATACAACGATCTCAGTGAACCACTGCAGCGTATGCTAGAACTTAAGGATCTAGATCATCTGACCTACACAGGGTGTATCATAATTAATAGCAGCCGGCCGCGGTGGTCTAGCGGTTCTAGGCGCTCAGTCCGGAACCGCGCGACCACTACGGTCGCAGGTTCGAATCCTGCCTCGGGCATGGATGTGTATGATGTCCTCAGGTTAGTTAGGTTTAAGTAGTTCTAAGTTCTAGGGGACTTATTAACACAGATGTTGAGTCCCATAGTGCTCAGAGCCAATTAATAGCAAACACTAACTCCTCTGAAAGTATACGATAATAGACGCGTAACCACTCTACTTAAAAAATTACGAATGTGCGGTCAAGAGCCGCCACTGAATTAGGAGATATTCTTCTACATAGTACAAATATATTTGATAAAAAATAAACCAGTTGTAAGCTTTCCGATTAAGTCCGCGTCTAACTGGACTCAACAAGGGGTGTTTTTGTTCTGTGCGAAGAATCTTACCTACACGTTTCTAAGAGCATTTTTGACACACTTATATTACTTTTCTTGTGTTATACATTATTACACACTATAATATAATTTTCATAGCCGTAATATTATTTAGAATTTTATCTAGAAGGTCGTAGTGCAAAATGGTTCAAATGGCTCTGAGCACTATGGGACTTAACTTCTGAGGTCAACAGTCCACTAGAACTTAGAACTACTGCACGAGACAGGATTCGAACCCTCGACCGTAGCGGTCACGCCGTTCCAGACTGTAGCGCCTAGAACCGCTCGGCCACCTCGGCAGGCGGTCGTAGTGCAAATCAGTCACTCTGATACCTATACCACAACATTGTCTAAATTTAGAATTAAAATCTAAACACCTTAGCTTTGGGCTACAGATTTACACACAGTTTTTCCATTTTCAATTAGCACACTATCTTGCCCGAATATTTAATCCTTGTCTCTCTCGGTTTCTGTCTTTTTGTCAAACAATCAATTTATTCCTCGTTATTCTTGAGACATCTACATCCAAACGAAATAGAGATAGGCTTTTCGATAAAGATTAGAGTGTGTCCTATTTTATACTGACTTTTCAATTATCTCTTAATGCATACTGTATAAAAATTCAGCGACGTAGTGAAGTGCTTTTCTTCGCTAATATTATATATTCAGTCAACAATGAAATGATACGTCAGAAAAACTTATACAAACATTGGGTGCAAACTGCTCACCCAAAGAGAAACATTATAAACAAATCTTCATATTTGTGCTATTACTGAAAGTTTACGTTTGGCATCTTTCCATTTATTTATATATGAAGTTATTTCAAGTGACAAAATTACGGGCTACATGTCCTCTCTTACATCTAACCAGATGTATTTAGTGAGTGAACATTACGATTTGTATGACACATGAGCAGTACATGATGATAATAACAGTAATATTAATAATAATAGATACAATATTGCACATACGGAATATAAGTAAAGTCATTTCTACTAATATAATGTTGAGAAATTGTCGGATGTAACTAAATACAACAGAAATGTGTGACAGCATCACAGATGAAATAAAATGTGGACAAGACTTTGACTGACCAGAGGATGTGCGAGAAACAGCGGACTAAGGCTAGCTGATTCGACGGAAGGAAGAAAAAAGAAATAGATATGGATGAGAAACGCATGGATAGTGTTAACAGTGTGACAGAGATACAAGTTTACTGTTGGACAGAAGGAAAATAACTGGGAACTGCTAGAAAGAAACTACTGATGAGCGAAAACATTATAATCACTGCCCAACGCGGGAGTAATGGCCACCTGGCAGCATTTACGGCACCTTGCTCGCTGTGTAAAGCGCGACTGGATGCAGTCTGCTCACCTAGTGCAACGCTGCTGCAGGTACAAGTGTCTCAGAGCACATTGTTGAACAAGGGGCTCCAAAGTAGACGACATCTACGTGTTCACATGTAGACTCAACTAAATCGTTAATTACATTTGCAGTGGGCACTAGATCATCGAGATCGGACCGTGTATCAGCGGAAACTTGTCACCTGGTCGCATGTTTCACGTTTATTTTTACACCAGGTCGATGGTCGTGTTCGGATACGCCATCATACAGGCGAACGACTCCTCGAAATATGCACCTCGCCAAGACGCAGGCCAGTGGGAGCAGTATAATGCTATGGAGAACATTCACCTGGGTCCCCATGACATCTCCGGTGTAACCTAAGCCACCATGAGAGATGTTGACTACGTGGTTATTACAGCAGACCACCTGTGTGTCTCTATGCTTGATGCGCCCCGACGGCGCCGGCATCTTCCAGCAGTATAACTGTCCATGTCAGAAGTACAGAATCGTGCTACACTACCTTATTGTCCGTGTCAGGAGGCCGGAATCGTTCTACGGTGGTCTGAGGTGCACGAAAGCGGACTCGTGTTGATGTCGTAGCCGCGAAATAAAAAAAAAAAGTTAAAATGAAATAAAATAAAAAATAAAAATGGCACACCAGAAAATAATTATCCTAAAGGGACGGAAATCGATAGTGTGTTGTACAGACAAAAATATCATTACAATTTCAGAAAAACTGTCTGATTTATTTAAGAGAAAGAACCTTACAAATTGATCGAGTCAGTAGCGCGTTGGTACTACCCTGGCCCTTATGCAAGCAGTTATACAGCTTGGCATTGACTGACAGAGTTGTTAGATGTCCTCATGAGGGATATCGTGCCGAATTCTGTCCAACTGGCGTGTTAGAACGTCAAACTCCCGTCTTGGTTGGAGGCTGCCCATAATGCACCAAACCTTCTCAACTGGGGACAGATCCGGTGACCTTGATGGCCAAGGCTGGGTCTGGCAAGCACAAAGATAAGCAGTAGAAACTCTCGCCGTGTGCGAGCGTGAATTATCTTATTGGAATCTAACCCCTGGATGGCTTGCCATGAACGACAACATAACGGTGCGTAGAATTTCGTCGATGTACAGTTGTGCTGTTAGGGCGCCGCTAAGAAATGAAATGGATCCCTTTTATTGTGATCTGGAGCACCCTTACAGCACAGCGGTATGTCAACATTGTACGCCCCGTTCTGATGCCCTTCATGGAAAGCCATAATGGGGTTAGATGTCAGCAGGATAATGCCCGCCCTCTTACGGCGAGTGTTTGTACTGCTTATCTTCGTGCTTGCCAAACCTTACCTTGGCCATCAAGGTTTCTGGATCCCTCCCCAACTGACAACGTTTGGAGCTTTATGGCCAAGGCTGTCCAACCAACCGGACAGAACGTGCTCTGCTTGCAGAGGTGAACAAACTCGTAACTGACTTGCTCAATTTGTGGAGATTTTTGTGTTGAATACCTCATCCACTTTTTTTAAAAAAAGGTTGTAGTCATTTGTTTCTATGCACATGTAAATCACACCTACCGATTTCCGTCTTAGAGTGTATGGTGCCACATACCCCCGGAAACTTACTAAAGAGTCGTCGAATCCATAAGGAATCTCTGATATGTTGCGTTACAAAGATGGAACAGTACGTTTTCAAACAGGTGGTCATAATGTTTTGTCTCATCAGTGTAACAGAGTGAGCGTAAGTAAGACACAGGTTTCAGATCCAAAGACTGTGTTTACTTAAGTTTTCGACAAGTCTCATCAATATCGATAAACTCATTGGCAGTGGACGAGAAGTTTATCTGAAACGAGTTCTAACAAGGGAACCTCCCCATCGCACCCCCCTCAGATTTAGTTATAAGTTGGCACAGTGGATAGGCCTTGATAAACACAGATCAATTGAGAAAACAGGAAGAAGTTGTGTGGAACTGTGAAAAAATAAGCAAAATATACAAACTGACTAGTTCATGGCAAGATATGCAACATCAAGGACACTGGGAACGCAGGAGCGCCGTGGTCTCGTGGTAACGTGAGCAGCTTCGGAACGAAAGCTCCTTGGTTCAAATCTTCCGTCGAGTGAAAAAGTTTAACTTTTTATTTTCAGTTTACGTGACAAACTCTTATGTTTTCATCACTTTTTTGGGAGTGTTTATCACATCCACAAGAAAACCTAAATCGGGCAAGGTAGAAGAATCTTTTTACCCATTCGCCAAGTGTACAAGTTAGGTGGGTCGACAACATATTCCTTTCATGTGACGCACATGCCGTTACCAGTGTCGTATAGAATAAATCAGATGTGTTTTCCTGTGGAGGAATCGGTTGACCTATGACCTTGCGATCAAATGTTTTCGGTTCCCATTGGAGAGGTACGTCCTTTCGTCTACTAATCGCATGGTTTTGCGATGCGATCGCAAAACACAGACACTAAACTTATTACAATGAACAGAGACGTCAATGAACGAACGGACAGATAATAACTAGGAAAAAATAAAGAAAGTAAAATTTTCACTCGAGGGAAGACCTGAACCAAGGACCTCTCATTCTGCAACTGCTCACGCCACCACGGGACCACGGCGCTCCTGAGCTCACGTTCTCCATGATGTTGCCTATGTGGTCCATGGACTACTCAGTTTGTATATTTTGCTTATTTTTTCACAGTTCCACACAACTTCTTCCTGTTTTCTCAATTGATCTGTGTTCAGTTTTTCAAGGCCTATCCACTGTCCCAACTTGTAACTAAATCTGAGGTGGGTGCGATGGGGAGGTTCCCTTGTAAGGATCTACTGCGTGGTAAAAGCGTCGTGGCTACGTAGCAAAGTTGACATAGCAGTCGGATTAGCAGTTATACTTTTCAATGGTCTACGTCATTTCGTTTAACAAACTACTCCGTTATTTATACGAATTATTTCATGGGAATATTAATTAGTCCTATATAATAGCGATCACTTCGCAATAGAGTTCTCGAACATTAGTAATAGCCCGCAGCTCGTGGTCGTGCGGTAGCGTTCTCGCTTCCCACGCCCGGGTTCCCGGGTTCGATTCCCGGCGGGGTCGGGGATTTTCTCTGCCTCGTGATGGCTGGGTGTTGTGTGATGTCCCTAGGTTAGTTAGGTTTAAGTAGTTCTAAGTTCTATGGGACTGATGACCATAGATGTTAAGTCCCATAGTGCTCAGAACCATTTGAACCATTAGTAATAAATACTAAATGAAAATAAAACGTTGTAAAATATCGCTGAATAAAAAGGTTACGAATATTAAACAAGAAAAATTTATGTATTGCTATTTTACGTCCTACAGCTCTTGGTAGATTTTTTTCGATCACAAGGATTTTGACAAACATTACAGATGTCCACAAACTTTAGATATATTCTGCAAGAGCAAAAAACGATTTTCATATGTGAGTCACAAATTCAATATCTCCAGGTAAACTAAACGTTTAAATGAAATTAATAAAATTTCATACTCCAAACTTGAGGCTATTGTGACACGTTACAAAAAGGCTCTTGCGCAGTTTTATTAGAGGTGTGGTGAACTTCGGTGCTATTTCTTTAAATATCACTCAGTCGCTCCTATTTCGGAGAACTGCTCTCTATTAAACGGAAAGCGTGAACGTTTCTCGTCAAACGATACGTCGCAACGGAAAACCGTTGCACCTACTCATGGTTAGGCGCTGAAAATTGAGGTAGTTAATTAGTGTTGAATATTTCTGCCACTCAGTTCATAGCGAATTATTAGTCGTACAGAACTTTTACACTGCTTCACCTGAATGGCATTATATCACTCACAGGACTGGTAGTTTAAAAATTTACGCATTTCAAGTATGACAAGGTACTGCAGAAAAATTCTGATTAGGTAATTGAAGGTTAGCCTGTCAGAATAACGGTGCTGTCATTCGGTTTCAGATTTTATAATCACCTAACGGGAGCGTGTGAAACTTCTATGTAAATATAAATGCCCGTAATATTTCACAACAGTGCGGACCTGTCGAAACGATGGCCTTAGAAAATGAAAATTCGCAAAGGAACAAATATTTTGCTGTGCGGTTAACCCTCAGAACTTTTGTGTCCTGTTTTGACATATAGAAGCTACTTTAAGTAGTTTTCTTTAAGGGGACGATGTGCTTTTTGTAACGGTATTCTAGAGGCCATGAAACGTGGAATACAGTGATATGGAGTACTTCTGAGCTCATAACCATTTTTTTCAAACTAAATTCAGAAACTGCATTAAATGTGAAACCGAACTGTTACATCGCGAACAAAGTTCTTTCTGTCCTGTTATGCTAGGTTAACGTGGCAATGGAATAAAAAATGAGGCGTGGCTTAAGCTGTCGTCAGCAAGTTTAACACAATCTCCCTCTTTTTCTTTCAACAATCACTCATGGTAAATAATGAAGTGTGCTATTGTGCTATACTCCCACTCTTACGAGCTACAGAATGCTGTTAAAAAAAGGTGAGTAGGCCCAGGTGAGTAGCCTGCCGAAAGGTACTTGTATTGCATGTAGTATTAAGGATATAGCCAAATACTCATTCTTTTACGTTCGACTGTTTGTGGAAAACTGCATTTCAAAACACTTGTTCGACCGATTCTTGAGTATTGCTCACAAATATTAACGGTTAAAACATTGTTCTCTATAATGGCGTGGAATAATATGTCATCCTGCATAGTAAACAGCAAAATACGTTAATGGTCTAATACCATTGCACTCGATCATTGTGGAAAAGCCGAAACCTAGATTGTACACAGGAAATATACAGATATACACAGTCATATGGTGGCCCATGCCTACAAAAATGCTGAATGACTGAGGCTCTGCAGTTCAAATGATTCAAATGGCTCTGAGCACTATGGGACTTAACATCTTAGGTCATCAGTCCCCTAGAACTTAGTACTACTTAAACCTAACTAACCTGAGGACACCACACACATGAACCTGCGACCGTAGCAGTCCGGTTCCAGACTGCAGCGCCTAGAACCGCACGGCCACCGCGGCCGGCAGGCTCTACAGTATCCAAAACTTTTTAGTGTTCTCTGTTTGGAACACGTACTAGGTTGTGGTGAGTTCGGTTTTTGCTACTGTTTTGGCACAGAGAATGAATCGGTTGGTGGAACCTCAAGAAAAACGGAAGAAAAGACGATGATGGGTCAGGAACTGGATACTTCAAAGAACATCGAGGGCACATAATTTGGTTGACATGGAACTAGGAAACCATTACCCTGAAGATTTCAAAAACTTATTACGAATGTCTCAGGCGCAGTTTGACTACCTTTTGTAACGCGTTACACCTCTGATTTCAAAACCAGATACTAATATGAGACAAGCGGTAAAAGCAAATATTAAACTTCAAGTAAATTTACGCTATTTAGCCACAGTGGACTCTTTTAAAAGTCTGGAATATTTATTTCGTGTTCCAAAGAACACAATAAACGAAGCGGTCCACAAGGCACTTATGGAATACATACAGGTAATTACAATAACATATAGTATACAACTTTTTCGTTTATTATTTTATTTGAATTTTCAACATAGTAATGAACGAGTATTCTAGGTCTAAGTATTTAAGGAATAGAAAGAAACAATAATACGAAAATGGTAGATCAGCATAATAATATTGATCATTAAAAATGTTTACCAGCACAGAAAGAAAGTAATCGTTTGAGTAATAAAATAAGATCGACCTATAAATTTGTAAATAAATAGTTATCTGAGAAATCAGGACTCATATTTGATTCTCTGTCTCTTGGTAGTGTTGATTGGTTGGAGGGAGTTGGTGGTGGGCACATCGCATTTGTTATTTGTGACGTAATTAACTCTTGAAGCCTCATGGCAATTGGAGGCCCAATACTGCGTAGCATTGACGCAACATACTTTCCCAATTTATCTTTTCAAACCAGAAGATTTTTGGTTTATAAACATCGTCAGTACCAGCTCCAGACCGTCCGCTTACGATTATTTTCTTCAGTTCCTGACAATACGAACTCCTCGAAGTTTTTAAATTTCGCAATTACTTCTTTCGGTCCGAATCCTGGAATTTGGAGCGCATCACTAATTGTTTTGGCAGCAGCCATTCTTGCATCTCGGTCTCTGTGTTCTTCTCTACTTACATCATACAAGACCTGCTCAGTAGGGTAAAGTTCCAGAAATTCTAAAGTTTCTCTGTCTTGCAAGTTGATCACACGACCTTTAATGGCACTAGTAGCCATCTTGTCATTCGTAGCACTAGATTTTGTAATCTGACACAGCCACAGACGAGGCAAACTCACGACTGAAAATCAAACACGTTTGATATGAAGCGTGAGCCCTCACGCCTGCCCGTGACGTCACAGTCAAACTCACGTTTCTTCGTTCACACAGGTAGTGTTCCACGACAGCATGTCTCACGCTAGCGTGTCACGCCCTGTGGGAACCCGGCTTAAGGGTGAGGCAACACCATATTGAGTTCCAGCATTACCGATGGAGGGCGCCACGAACTTGGTCATTTTCAGCCAGGTGTCCGAATACTTTTGATCACATAGTGTATCTTGTACGAGGTAGGAAAGAAACGAAAATAGGTATGTTGAATTAGGCGTGGTTACCTTCAAAGTGGCACTCGTTTGAGTCCAGACAGGTTTGCAATTCCTTTTCCTGCCTGTAACATTTTCATCAGGCTGTCCTGCAGCTCCGTCGTTTTTGTCTTTCGGCGGAGCTCAGGTACAAGTCTGCAGTAAACTCTCGCTCACCAGCACTGAGGCGATCGAACAAAATGAATTTTGCTACATCGTAAGAAAACTTAGTTGTAAGTCGAAAACCAGTGGCGCTCTCATACTCAAAGTTCGTTAATAATTAGAGCAGATTCCTTTTTGTTGGCATCGCCAGCTGTTTTGCAAAGAAAACTCCAATCTTGGGAACTCTACTTGACGCGCTCTTAGCCACACAACATCTGCCTATAATAATTTAACTGAATTTAATAGCGACAGGAAGTTGATCAAAAATAGCAGAACACCGATGTATCTCGAGTAATCGTAAGGAGACTGCAAGTAGGAACATGTACAACAGCAAGGCACTCAGGGGAAGTTTGGAATGGACTGGTGGAAGAAACAAAGACTCCTAACTGTGGTACGGCCTTATGAGTTGCACTGTGGTCGGCGTAGATTAGATTAGGCGCTTACAGGGTACTTATAGAGCTTTGTAAGCATCATGAGTGTGATCGGTCACACGAGGAAAATTCAATTTAACCACCAAGGAAAGGAGCTAATAGCTATTGTGCTGGACAAAACCTTTATTCCATAAAAATCATTCTAGGAGCGTCGCAGCAAACCATTTTGATCGGGGAAGTTCATCTGTGCGGCTGGTCCCGGCGGATGTTCGAGTCCTCCCTCGGGCATGGGTGTGTGAGCTTGTCCTTAGGATAATTTAGGTTAAGTAGTGTGTAAGCTTAGGGACTGATCACCTTAGCAGTTAAGTCCCATATGATTTCACGCACATTTGAACATTTTGAAGTTCATCTCACAAATAATGAAAGCAGCTGCAATCTGCAACGCCCGTAAGTGTTTGCGTATGACGGATAGTCATATTGTCACACAAATACATTCCTCCGGATGTTTTACAAAAAATTTCACTGCACAGTCGACGCCATTCATAATAATGCGTGAAATCAGTGTTTCATCACTTCCTGTTTGCTGAGCCTGTTACTTCCTGTTTACCGAACCTGTGTCTCCCATAACATGATACTTCTGCACTAGCCGGAGTAAGAAAATAATATTAAACGTAAGTAACCGACTGCATTTCGCCCATCAACAACAAGCACTGCACATACTCTCTCTATGCAAGTTAGATCTTAGTTGAAGAGAACAAGCAGAGTGCTTAAATTTATCCACGTCACTGGATCTGGGTACGAACCACGACCGTTTTACGAATTTTATAAACACTCTTTGCAGCTTCAGTCACGTTTAACAGAAATATTTAGTGTGAATAGGTCAACTACTGCCTTTGCAACTGTAATAAAGGTCTTGATAAGACCAGGCGCGTTTCGCCTTATTTTTAAAGCATCTTCAGTGGTCACTGTAACACTACGGTTTTTTTCTTTTACGGTTTTATTTGTTACGATCATTAACAGATCGCACCTTTACTTATTGCTATGAAAAGTTTTTATTCTTTCCGTTACTCATTATGTTGTGGCGTAACAAGACAGCTACGCCACACTGAAGTAGCTGAAAGGCACGCGTTAATCTCACGTAGGCTAGAGAGAGGTCTGAAACAGGATACGTAATGAATAGTAGCAAGAAAAGTACGTAGCTGCTATAATACTTAACTTTTAATCCATCATTTTTATACAGCATTCCTTGATGATACAAGTGAGACTCTATCTTAAAATGGTTAATGGCGCCTTGCTAGGTCGTAGCCATTGACTCAGCTGAAGGCTATTCTAACTGTCTCTCGGCAAATGAGAGAAAGGCTTCGTCAGTGTAGTCGCTAGCAAAGTCGTCGTACAACTGGGCGAGTGCTATTCTGTATCTCGAGACCTGCCTTGTGGTGGCGCTCGGTCTGCGATCACACAGTGGCGACACGCGGGTCCGACATGTACTAAATGGACCGCGGCCGATTTAAAGCTACCACCTAGCAAGTGTGGTGCCTGGCGGTGACACCACACATTATTTGTTTATTGCATTATTCTTAGTTAGGTTAGTGTTGTTTAACGTCCCGTCGACAACGAGGTCATTAGAGACGGAGCGCAAGCTCGGGTTAGGGAAGGATGGGGAAGGAAATCGGCCGTGCCCTTTCAAAGGAACCATCATGGCATTTGCCTGAAACGATTTAGGGAAATCATGGAAAACCTAAATCAGGATGGCAGGAGACGGGATTGAACCGTCGTCCTCCCGAATGCGAGTCCGGTGTGCTAACCACTGCGCCACCACGCTCGGTTTATTCTTCGTCTTCCACGTGTATGCATTTGAGTTTTTTCAAATGGTTTTAATGGCTCTAAGCACTATGGGACGTAACATCGGAGGTCATCAGTCCCCTAGACTTAGAACTACTTAAACCTAACTAACCTAAGGACATTACACACATCCATTCCCGAGGCAGTAGCAGCCGCGTGGTTCCGACTAAGCGTCTAGAACAGCTCGGCCACCGCGGTCGGCATTTGGGTTTTTGTAGACAGCAATTTCACTGCACTTAATAAATTCGCACGAGAATTTTTTTTTATTTGAAAATTTAATGGCAACTTTGAAATAACATTTCAAAGTGAACCAGGTAGGGGATTTTCGATTAGTTACTTTAAACAATATTTATTAAGAAATGATTGTCCTTTTTTGGTGACAATAGAAGGATTTCATCCACACACTTGACAATCACTGAAGAAACAATATTTCTAAGATCCCCTATATCTTTCCTTAACTTCATTCGTTTTGATTACATTTATCTTTCTCTTTTTTTCTAGATTCAAATTGGCACCAATTATAGTGCATGCCACAGATCGCCTCAAATTCAACGTGCCTCAGAAGAGCTGCTGCAGTGTCACCATTAAAAATTTGTTTTGAAAAAATCTTTTTTTATAAACTGAAAGATATGCTCAGTAACCACCCCAAGTATTATCTATCACCTTTTCTTCCGCATTAAAAAAATGGTCAAGGAAACACTTCTTTTAGGCCGTTACGGTAGTTTTAACCCTTAAGGTTGAATGGCAAAGTTCTGCCAAGAAATTTACTGCGAGATACGAGCTATCATTTTCCGTACTTCCACATGTCATATAGTTAATGAAGTAACGTAAGTTTTATCTACGGTGCGAATATACTATCCAATTTCCGGCATAAAACAGTAACACCGCTTACAGTTTCAAAGTACTGTTTTTAATATGGAGTCAGAGATAATTGCACTAATATGATACTGACCTTGAACCGAGATTTCATTACACAAGAATTATATTACGACCACTCTTAGTACGGATAAATTTTTCTTACAGAAATCACAGGGAAATACACTGACGGAAAAAAATAATTCATGTAGGGTAATGAAATTTCGGAAATAGATTTGTATGGTTAACGTACTTAAGTGATTAACACTGCAAGATCACAGTTTAAGGTAAGTGCGAGGTAAGCCATTTCAAATGTGAAATGTGGTACATTAATGACCGATGTAACTGACAGAACGTTGAATGCGAGCATGTAAACATGCATACATTGTGTTTTACAGGTCCGGGATGTCATTTTGTGGGATGGAGCTCCATATGTGACGCACTTCTTCGGACAATACAGGGACGGTTGATGCTTGTTGTTGATGCCGCTGGAGATATCGTCCCATGATGTCCCATATGTGTTCGATCGGCGACAGATCTAGTTATCGACCAGGCGAAGGCAACATGTCGACACTATGTAGAGCATCTTGGGTTACATTAGTCCTGTTGGAAAACACCCCATGGAATGTGGTTCATGAATGGCAACACAACAGGTCGAATCACCCGATTGAAGTACACAGATCTGCAGTCAGGGTGCGTGGGATAACCAAGAGAGTGCTCCTGCTGTCGTACGAAATCGATCCCAGACCATACCTCCAGGCGTAGGTCCAGTGTGTCTATCACACAGTCAGGTTGGTTGCACGCCCTCAACTGGCCTCCTTCTAACCAACACACGGCCATCACTAGCACCGAGGCAGAACCAGCTTTCTTCAGAAAACACAGCAGACCTCCATCCATCGCTTGGCGATACTGAATTCGCAAATGGTGGTGATCTGGGGTCAGTGGAATGCACGCTACAAGGCGTCTGTCCTAGAAGTAACCGATTCGGAACAGTTCGTTGTGTCACTGTGGTGCCAACTGCTGCCCAGATTGTTGCTGCAGATGTAGCACGATGCGTCAGCGCCGTACGCCGGACACGATGGTCTGCCGTCTCGGCAGTGCCACGTCGTCGTCCGGAGTCCGATCTTCTTGCTAACTTACATTCCTGCGACAACCGCTGCCAGCAATCATGTAAAGTGACTACGTTCCTGTTAAGTCTTTCTGCGGTATCACAGAAAGAACATCAAGCTTTTCGTTGCCCTATTACATGACCTCGTTCAAACGCAGTGAGGTGCTGGTAATGGCGTCTTTGTCACCTAAAAGAAATTCTTGACTAACATCAGCCGCGCGAGATAAGCCGAGCGGTCTCAGGCGCTGCAGTCATGGACTGTGTGGCTGGTCTCGGCGGAGGTTCGAGTCCTCCCTCGGGCATGGGTGTGTGTGTTTGTCCTTAGGATAATTTAGGTTAAGTAGTATGTAAGCTTAGGGACCGATGACCTCAGCAGTTAAGTCCCATAAGATTTCACACACATTTGAACATTTTTTTTTGGACTAACATCTGTTCACCACCGTTACAGCGTGTATTTAATGCAAACCCAATTTGCGTCCTCAGAGTGGCGCTACTAGAGTCGCTCTTATGCGACTGGCGTGAAATTTGATGGTTCAAATGCAAATGGCTCTGAGCACTAGGGGACTTAACATCTGAGGTCATCAGTCCCCTAGACTCAGAACTACTTAAACCTAACTAACCAAAGGACATCACACACATCCATGCCCGAGGCAGGATTCGAACATGCGACCGTAGCACCAGCGCGGTTCCGGACTGAAGCGCTTAGAACCGCTCGGCGACAACGACCGGCGTGAAATTTGAATAGACATAATCTTTCAGATGTAGAAACATGTGTACCAACTTTCGTTTATGTCGCACAACTCCTTTTTCGTATTGCAATGTATAACGCATTTTGATACACTTTTACATATTTCATTGTAATTACGGAAAGGCTAAAAAGAGACCCTTAATTTGTTACTGAACAGTAAGTGTTACATGGTAAATTTTGCAGCAGAACTTCGCCATCTATCGTCACCAGCCCACACAACAACAGCAACAGCAACAGCTTTAACAACACTGCACATGTGGCGTATCAAGGTCTTCCTATTTACGGGGTCGGTAATGTTGACCTAGATTTGGGAATGTTAGTGGTAGAGGGTCGGCTGTGCCCCATCCATGTGTGTCTACTGTCATACACGTGGAAGTGTGAGCACGTTATTCGATATACTTGCGAAATGTGTAACTTAGGCGGTACGTGGGTACCGGCCCAGTATTCACCGGCTCAGCTGTGAGAAACAGCCTATACACCACATCCAGGCTCTTCGGTTCACCGGTTCTCGTCGTTAATCTGTCTGGCGAATTCGATGCAGCGTCGGTGTTCCCCGACAGTGGTGTGCTAACGTGGGCGGGTCATGTTACATATCTAGTCAACATTGCAGCACTGTCAGCAGTCGTGATAATCTAATATATAAGAAACTATCAGCCTCTATTGCGGTAATGGAACCAACCTTTACCTAAGTTTCAGCCCAAGTAATTGAGCCTTCTTCAGAAGGTAAACCTGATTCTATGATATGTCTACGAGGCCTTGATAGGCGTTATTTTTAGTAATAAGATAAAAAATTAACCTTTAAAATATTCTTCATTCAGTGCGTGTCAGCAATAAGAAGTGTATCTACATCAACTGATAAAAACACCTACTCGACCATCTGTGTACAGGTTAACCTAGATTATTGAATTATGGTGTTCACGTACTACAGTTTCGCTGTTTTATGTCTTATGTCATCTTTCATTAACAACGATGGGCGCGATATGCAGCACTCGTTGTGAAAGGGCCGATATATTCTAACAGTGTAAGTCGGCGTAGTGTGTTCGAACTTATATAAATCCATGCATAGTTTGTTTCATTTTAGTCATCACCTGGTGCGGCGGCTTCATGTTTAAGATTTTCAACCTTTCTGTAAGTTATTTGTTTTAAGATATAACTGCATTGGTCTTTTATCTTTGACAGTCATGGTCTCAGTTAGACATGCACAATGTTCCCCGCCATGTTGATTTGCAGCGCGTCATCAAGTCCTACTTAGTTTCACTTGAGCTCCCGAGGCCCACCGCACGGCGTGCATGGAGACGAGGCGCACGCCAGAGCTTAAATTAAGTCTTATTGCTGACTTAGTACTTATGTACCGCATTTTTAAAATGAGACTACGCCTATTCAGGCTGTTTTAGTATTATTTCTAGACCATGCACTCTTAGACAATTATAGATTCAGGTATATCTTCTGAAGAGGGCTCATACATTTTTAAAATGAGACTACGCCTATTCAGGCTGTTTTAGTATTATTTCTAGACCATGCACTCTTAGACAATTATAGATTCAGGTATATCTTCTGAAGAGGGCTCATACAGTTTTTTTTAGAAGGCTGTAATCTCCAACACAGCAACGGGAGGCAATTCATGATAACAAGACGTCCTCTTGTGCGTCATATTTGGAAAAATAGGGTTTCTCAGTGGCCACGAAGATAGCTGGAGGCATCTCGGAAAGCAACGGCCGTTATTTATGTCGGGGGAGAAGAAGTGGTGTGATCTCGTGAGCGCGCCACTTGGCCGTCCGTCTCTCGCGGCCGACGTTTGTGGGCGGCGAGATGCTGCTGCCATTCCAGCCACTCCCCGTAATTCGGCCGAATAATTAGGTTGAAAGCCGGTCGCGTGCGGCCGCCGCCCGGTCGCCATTGATCAGGACGGCAGCGTCCCAGGAGATCCCGGCCGCTGCGCGCTTCGTGAGACGTACGTAGGCGATATCCTGTGTCTGCCGAGGACCCGGCCAGGGATGAGATTGCGTGCGGAGACACTCACAGAGGTTCAGCCTTGCGAGACCGTCTTCTCCCTCAGTCCCTGAAGGTAATCGTTTAATTAACTAGTGCAATCAGTCATTAAATCTGTCAACATTGCTCCACGTATTCAGTTTTAGTCCAGCTTCTAATGATAATAGGCTATTTGACTGTTTTCCGGAAATTGTCTTAAATGACTAATTATGTCATTTTATGCGCCTAACAAGCTTATTTTCCTGTTGAATTTTAGTATTCTTTTATAAAATCGTAAATGAAATCCAAATAATTTGAAAGCCAGCTAAATATCCCATTCGAGTCATGTGATGCCTGTGACGTCACCGGCTACCTCACTGCTCCTACTCTCATAATGCTAACACAGTGATGTCTTGTTATGGAAGTTACTTTTTGGGAAATGAGTTACAAATAGTGTGTAGTACCATACCGTAAAAATATATCTATAAAAACTCCCGAAAAGTTGTTTTCGAGTGCTCCAGAGAATGAGAAGATGCGTAAAATTTGGTTGCACTGTACCGGCAAAACGCCACAACGTCGATGCACAAGTTCCCTAACTCTGAAGTTAACATTAATTTTCCTCGGAGATATTATTTCCCACTGTTAATAGGAAGGACAGCGGCATTCAACGAAAGTAAAATCCCTCTGAAAATTGCCGATATATCCAATATTACATACACTCTTCGGCAAATATACACTCCTAGGCAGCGCAGTTGCTAAAAAAAGGGTCGACAGAGTATTTTAACTAATTTGTAAAACGACTCAATACTCCTCTCATATGAAAACCAAATCACTATTATAAAACTTCATCACACCGATCAGAAACAGAGTATTGTGTTTTCCTTGCCATTTACACACGTCACGTTCAAAAAGACATTTTCTAGTTAATGTGACCACCCATTTTCAGCTTTACTAGAAACAACGTTTGCATCTTCGTATTGTCCATCTAGGATCCTTATTGTTTCAACCTTCGTAGTTTTATCATCTTACATAAAGATGATGTATGCGTCAGAGACTGACGTTAGTTTATACTCACTAACACCACAGCCTTTACGCTTGAATTATCTGCATGTTTTACATGCTTTATATTTCTCCGTATAGAAAACCTCATCGTCCTACATCTCGTTGTACGGTGGGCGTATGGTGATAACTTCACTACTAGCGATGCTTTCCAAAAAAGTGGATTGTTTATTTACAAAGTTAAGTGCATTTATCCTCTGTTGTCCATTTCTCAAACTAAGATTAATATGTAGCTATATAAAATATATCCCCACATCGAAACAAATGGTACAGTCAGTTCTTGCTAACACTGTTTTCGTATTTCGTGTAGAACTTTTAAAAATATATACTCCTTCCAGAATTTGAATATGGGATCCCTTTAGGTGGAGTTAGTTGCACTTTCTGTTGCGTCACAGAGAGCCTGCTCTGTGTAGTAGCTCTGCTGGGTGTCTTCTGTAGAGGAAATGAGCACCGCGATTTGCCAAGAATAACTTTATTATGCTTTGGGTCGTAGCTTATGACTGGTAGTCGTCAATCTAGTTATAATATACGGACACATTTGAAAAAAATTCTACAATTCCTTAGTTTTGTGCGAGGTTAATGATGTTGCAGGGAGCAGGGAAAAGAATGTCCGTCGTTGCACATTTCGCCTCTCTAAATGGATGGAGCATAAACGCATCAACTTTCGGAAGGTTTCCACTATCTACGTTCACAATATTTCTCTCTATTCTTACTTAAAAGTTGTAAATGCGTTTCCTATCACTAAATATCTAAACTGATTTTGCAGAAAAAGTACATAAAAACCACGTACTTCGGCTAACATGCACATAAAATACGTAAACTTCGTCCTACTCCTAGTCTGTGATGACACCAGAGCTTCAGAAAATAACAGACCGTTTTCGATCACGTGACCAAACATTAATATTTAGTGACTTTTAGGCTTTAATTACGTAAAAATAACAGGTACTTTGTGAGAATATTTACCGTTAATGTTATTTGAATGTTATAATCAATCAGAATTACACCAATCCGAACAATATTTTTAACATAGTAAAATAATATATTCTATCAGTATGATACTGAACTCGAACAAAGATTATCATTATATTTAAATTATATCACAACCGTACTTAGTACTGATATTTTTTTCTTATTGGAATCACTGACTGTCAAATATAATTAGAACAAGACAACGGTAGATAAGCTGTGTACGTTCAAGATTGCCTTGACCCCAATTTAAAGGTTGTTAATGACATGATGACCCCCCCCCCCCCCACCTCTTTCTCTCTCTGTTTTTCCGGCTACAAATGTCCCGAATACTATCCCATCTTGGATTTTCCATTATTTTTTAAACTGGACCTCGTCATCCCAGTATAAGATGGTAGAAAAAGTTGTCCGCTGATGTCTTAATATGCGTCCTATTACCCTACTCATTCTTCTACAGAAAGTTTTTCATATATTGCTTTCCTCGGCGATTCTGTTGACAATTTTCCTCATTTATTATTTTGTCACTCCACATAATATTCAGCATCTTTCTGTAAGATCACATCTCACGCTCTTCGATTCTCTTTTTTTCTCCTTTTCCCACAGTCGAAGAGTATCTTCCGTACGATACTGTGCTCCAGAGTTACATCCTCAGAAATTTCTTCCTCAGATTAGGGCTATGTCTGATATTAGTGGACTTCCTTTAGGACTGAATATCTCTTTGGCTGTGGTAGTCGGTTATGCACACAGTTGATGCAGCATGAAAATGTTTTTTCTTCCATTCTACCACACAGCCCTTGCATTGACAACGCAGTGATAATTAGACGCACTAGCGCACTCCAGTCAAGGTCTGCTATAATGCTCCATTTGTCTCAAAGTTTTAAAATCCAGGAAAATAATCCTTAGAAAATTATTGATATAATTTTTATATTATTGTTATTAAATAGTGATTGTGTTGAGGAGAAATAAGTGAGCTGTGCGTGGCTCGTGTTCCCGCCATCATGTATTTTACACCCTGATTTTAACGTACTTCCACCTCACTACGTTAATTTAAATTACTACTGTCACTGAGTTGCCGTTTTGCCTGACCGTGAGTGGTGTTAGCAGCACATATCGATATATCCCCTCTCGTAGTATCTTTGCTCTACTGCTTTTACTTCCCGGTCATTGTCTGTCGTAAACCAGTTCGGATAGGGAGTTCGGGGTCGGGAGCTAGGGCTGCCAGTCAGTTGGAACGTGTCTGGAGCGCAGTCCGGACCGGCCAGTCGGAGAGTAGCAATGCGGCACTAGTGGCTTGGCTCTGAGCAATATGGGACTTAACTTCTGAAGTCATCAGTCCCCTAGATCTTAGAACTACTTAAACCTCACTAACCTAAGGACATCACACACATCCATGCCCGAGGCAGGAGTCGAACCTGCGACCGTAGCGGTCGCGCGGGGCACTAGTGCAGTCGGGTTGGAGCAGTCTGCGTCGACATGGCTCGCCCGACCATTGCCACCACGTATCACTTGAGCCGGGCCACGGTTTTGGTGGATCGTCGGTCGGTCGTCCTAACGGACGACGCGTTTTGGCTCGCCGATCGTTCATGAGTTGGCTGTGTGTGTGTGTGTGTGTGTGTGTGTGTGTGTGTGTGTGTGTGTGTGCGCGCATCGACCCCCGATTTGTCTTGGTGCGTGCTTAGTTACTGTTGGGTATCGCTCAGGTCTTCTTGCAAGTGTTTGTCAGGTTGTGTGTGTAGTTTGTGTTATTTCCAGTGACGACTAATTTAGATGTTGTCGGCATTCTGGCAGTCAGTCGATCGGTTGCTGTGGACCAGGGAAGATATCTCCGCGCGGTGCAGTCGCTGGGTCCGCTGCCGGTCACTGCGCTGTGTCGGAGCGTGTGTGGAGCTGTCCGGTCGCAACGAGCTTCGTGGTTCACCAACCCAGGACGTCATAGTTGAGTGGTGTTTTAAGTACCCAAGCCTCGTCCATTCATGTTGTAGTTTGTTTCGGTGGTTCGCTGCTGGGGAGGTTTTCCTGTGAGCAACACCGAGTGTTTGTACATATTCGATTGTTGATAATTACGTCCGTAACATTTTGTGTTTGAGTTCTCATGTACCGATTGGTGGCAAGCAAGTCGTTTTGTCGGTCGGTCCGTTGGCTCACCAAGGTGCAGCTATCTCCGCTTCCTCAGTTTACTTGGGGCCTAATGGTACAGAGCGCAGTGGACGAAAAGCTTAACGTTTGGAAAAGGCCATCAACTAGTAGCTGTGTCCGCGCATACTGAACAATTATTTAACAGTCTTGTTTGTACGCCCACCCACGTCACATGCAGTGGCGTACACTGCGTTCGCGGAGTGAAGAATTCCAAACTTATCACATCATTTACACCTATTTTTTTATCCATGCATATCAGGTTGCAACTTTCTTTACTCATAACTATAATTAAGAATTACCTTGAAAAAAAAAAAAAAACCGCTTCTCTGGTATTCTGTCGGACGTTATGGGAAGTTACGTAATTTTTCAAACTCACGTATGTCATTGGCGATGTCCTCCGATAGAGGTTCAGATGTGACTTGTGGGGTGTCCCAGGAGGATCGGTCGCGAATAAACTTGCCGCTTTTGGCGACGCATAACATTATGCAGTGTGACTTGCACAATGTTATACGGCAGCAAACGCGCAACAGATCTGCTCGGAAAGCCAGAAAAGTCGCAAGAATTGTCTACTAAATCTACATCTATACTTAGATAGAGTTTCCTTCATACGTAAGAAATTGTCGGATCTATTCCTTGGATATCTATTTGATCTGATGTGGCTCTGAAACATGTCTCTTAAGCAGTCATTTAAAACGTCTTATCTACCAGATATCTGTAGCGAGTAAAAATGATTTTCATTAAGATTCATTGCTCCCTTCGATAAACTTCAAAAGTTAGCAGAGACACGTTAATGGATGATACTGAACTAATATTTGTCCTATTTGCTTCTATCCCGATTTGTGTTCGTCATACTGAGAAACAAATACTTCAGCTCGACAGGGAACATATGTTGCGTTGATTGTTGACAAGGAAAGGCAAGGACCCAACTCCAATCCCGTTCCAGTATAAAGTAGTATGTTATCTCATACAAACATTCGTTATCATATTATTGTGCTTCTGCGTTTCCCAGCCAGTGCATCACAGAGTCAGTCGTTAAGTGTATCAACTACTGACTTGATAAAAATATCAGGTAGTATGCGGTTTATATGATTCATACATTGTCTGTTCATGTTTCTGGCTGATTGTTGAACATAACTGGTATTCCCACCATTACAGATAATCCTGTAAAATTATCTGCGTTTGTGTTGTATTTTTTTGTGCACTATGTATTCAGAACACTGTGCGGTTTTTGAAGGTATGGGTAGTTTACAATCTTTCCAAGTTTTATTCATTGTCTGCAGAATAGTGAGAATGGAACAAGTAACTAAATGATGTACACGAATGATGTTACATAATGGATTACATCTACGTATGATTGAACCATACAGACTGTCCCAAGCGGAATGGCCAATATTTAGGGATATAACAGGAATGATCACTCGAAGCAAAAGTCTAGTAAACATGGGATCTAAAATGCATACCTTAGGAACTATGAGTACATATTCGATATTGTGAAACAAATCTCTTCTACAGCAAGCTCTTTGCTTTTCATATCTTGAGAAACGAATTTCTTTTGCTCAAAGCTCTCTGTTATTTTTGGAGGAGGTAGTGTGGATGAAAACAACAAAAAAAGTCAGGTAAACATGCACTCTAAACTGCATACCTTAAGAGCTATGGGCACTAGTTCAGTGGAGGAGACGTGTTTCACAGTAGCGAAGATGAAAAAGTGCTCATAGCTCCTAATGTATGCATTTCAGAGCCCGTGCTTACCGTACTTGTTTTGGTCTAAACTACCACCTCTCAAAATATGGAAAGCAAAAAGCTTGGGGTAGAACATATTTGTTTCATAGTAAAAAAAAGTGTGAAATCTTATAGGACTTAACTGCTAAGGTCATCAGTCCCTAAGCTTACACACTACTTAACCTAAATTACCCTAAGGGCAAACATACACACCCATGCCCGAGGGAGGACTCGAACCTCCGCCGGGACCAGCCGCAAAATCCAGGACTGCAGTGCCTGAGACCGCTCGGCTAATCCCGCGCGGCTGTGTTTCATAGTATCGAAGATAAAGAAGTTCTCGTAACTTTTAAGGTATGCATTTTAAAGCCCATGTTTACTGGACGTTTTTGCTTCCAGAGGTCGTTCCTGTCACATATTGACCATTACTCCTGGAACACCCACCATAATATAACATATAGTGGTGGCGAGGCTTACTAGTGTGCGAAGAGCTGCCCAGCGCTGAATCGACCGAGAACTACGTACACAGCCGTGGATAAGCTCGGGTCATGAATTGCATACACGTTTATTGCGACATTGACTCTATTGTTGTAGACCTATATCGCATTCTAAAGTCATAAAATAGGCACACTTGCAGTGCCGGTGTGGAATTTTACATCTCTCACACCACGATTCCTTGATGAAAAAATAAAAGGAAAAGGGAAGAAACTACACGACATGATAGGAAGACGTCATGGCTACGGTTTTTTACGAGGGTCTGAATGAAAATTAAATTGTGCCTGTAGCGGTGTCAGCGTGTTGCGTACTACCGTTGCTTTTATGAGGGCGGATTTCATTCACAGATTGCAAGATGCAAAGGAAGATTGGAGTTATTGATGAATTCTTTTTTCTCTGGAGTAATGATGACTGTCGGGAAAACATCGTCTGCTTACCACTTCTGTAATGCGCGTGACGTACGATTACAAAAAAGAAAAATAGCCGGTCCTGAAATTGGAAATACCCGATATATGACATAGCATCCAGCCGCATTAATGCGTGTGTTGTACTGTTCATAAAAGTAAATAACATTTGGTTTTGTGAGTGTAAGTGAAGCTCTAACACGTTCTTGACAGTCACTATAAAAATGCATCACCTGAAATACTTAAGAAAACTGCTACGCATCATTCATAGCATTTCAGACCTACGAAACATCACTGATGTCGTGAAATGGAGCCAAGCATGGAACAGCTGTAAGAAAAACGTTGGGGCTGTAATAGTCCTTATAATATCTGAGAAAAACTGCACTAATATATTGGCAGATCTTAATATAATTTCAAAGTGATGCAGAGACTGGTTACTTATTTCAACCCTGCTGTTTTGTTCTGATTTATATGACCCGAGATGGTTATAAATTTCGTTTCTTATTATTTAAATATCAAAATAACTTTATGAAATTTGGTGACTTTGCCTGGAAATGCTAGAGTAGTATGTGGTTAAAAAAGTTTTAAAATATTTTAAGCATCTGGTCATAAACCTTAAGAGTTACATACGTAATGTTCGGGTCAGTGTGACCCAACATTAATATGTTTACTCTTAAGTAAAATACTTTCTGGTTGCCTCATATTTTATGGTAGTAATGACTTTCATTGTCCATACTTACTCTCAACATTCAACAAGTCAACAAAGGCCCTGCGTTTACAACAATGGATCTCTGTCGTTTATAGGTCCACAGTTGAATACACAAGACACACATTAGTGTTGTCCGTGTGTAGAGTTGTTGCCATGACAGATAGGCTAAAGAACAAATTAAGATGTTGAGTGAACACCGTGAAGGACACGGAGATAAATCGTAATCGCATGAGACAGCGTTATCAACATCTGACGGAGCTAGAGAGTGGCATCATTGTGGGTCTAAATTTGGCCAGCTGGTCCAGTCGTGGAATGTTCAGATTTGTGGGGCACTCTGATGTGATAGTGGTCAGAAGTTGGACTGCATGGGAATGCACCCATACTCGCCGACAAGACCCTAGTCGACCACATCTGACCCGAAGATAGGATCGTCGTATTGTGCACCAAGCACATCGTTACACTCTCATATCTGCGCCTGTCATCCGAGGACTCCCTGCAGCATTCTGTGTAATACTGCACCATTAGTCGGAGACTAGAAGCAACCGGCCAAAGGAATTAGGGTTCCATTCGTAGGCTGCAGTTAACACAAGACAAACGGTTGCGTTTGGAGAGGTGACGTGACCACGAAGCGTGAACTCCTGATGAATGGCGTCGCATTTCGGTTTAGCGATGAATCACGGATCTTTACTAACCCGGATGGCCATCGTAAGCAAGCAAGGCGGTGACCTGGGGAGAGACTCAACTCTTCCAATATTTTGGAGAGTAACAGCGGTGGTACACCTAGCGTTATATCGTGGGGAATTATCGGGTATGACTTCAGGTCACGACTGCTAGAGATTGTGAGAACTCTAACAGCGTAATGGTATGTCGCGGAAATACTGCCTCCGCATGCGTTACGTCTCCTGTTACAGTATCGGTTTGCAATTCTTTCAAAGGACAATGCTCGTCTACCCATGGTACGTTTATCAATGAACTGTCCGCGTGGTGATGAGGCACTCCTGTGCCCTGCAAGGTTCCTAGAGCCGCCCCCGGTAGCACATGTGCAGGACCAGCCCGGACGTCAATTCCGTCTGGGAGACAGTATCGAAAATATCAAGAACCAGTTACAATAGACGTGGGCCAGCTTGCTTCAGGAGAGGATACAATAGCTTTATGGCACACTTTCCAAACGAATCAGTTCAAACATCCAAGCCAGAGCGGGAGCAATGTCATAACGATATGTTACTTCATTCAAACAAGTTCTTTGTAAATGTGATTCGATTTTGTAATTACTAAAATAACATCACATACTCTCTCAGCCCGTGAAGTTCCATTTCGTTTCCACTTTCCTTTCTGGATGCTTTACTTTTTACGTCAGGCAGTTGGAAAATGATATAAAATATATATTATGCTAATATACACTAATGTTGAGAAAAAAAACACTACAGATAAGTCGTTTACATTGGTTCAACTGTTTCAAATGGCTCTGAGCACTATGGGACTCAACTTCTGAGGTCATCAGTCCCCTAGAACTTAGAACTACTTAAACCTAACTAACCTAGCTACATCACACACATCCATGCCCGAGACAGGATTCGAACCTGCGACCGTAGCGGTTGCGCGGTTCCAGACTGTAGCGCCTAGAACCGCTCGGCCACATCGGCCGGCTCGTTTACATTCACAGGACATGTACATAAGTACGTTCTGTAGAAATGATTAGCATTTGAACCATGCCGGTCAGCCTGTTTAATATGAACATCGATGTCGAGGCGCTACACCACCCACTAGTAACATGTGCCTGCAGCTCTCGTTGTCGCTTTAAACTGAAGGTTATGGATTAGTGTAGCTTGAGCAGACGTGCCGGATGCCACGCAGACGTATGCGCGAGCCGAACCGTAAAATCAGTGACTATGAAAGAGGGCGCCTTGTTGGCATGAGAGAATGTGATGCAGCCATCCGGGAAACTGTTGCTCGTGTGGGACGAAGTGTGTCGGCAGTGCAATGGGCGTGTGCAGAATGGTTCACGGAAAGCCGTAGAACACGACGAGATGGGTCAGGACGCACCGACCAGACCACCATCGAGAAGATCGACGCCCCATTCGAATGGCACTGCACGACAAATCTGCGTCCTCCTCGGTTCTGGCGCAACAATGGAACAGTGTAACACATCCTACACTATCAGGGGTGACAGTCCGTCGCCGTTCATTACGGAATGGAATTCGTGCGCGTCGCCCACTTCTGCATCTACCTTTGATGAATGTGCAGAGATGCGCTAGACGGCAGTGGTGTGTGGAACGACGTCACTAGGGGCAGGAATGGCATCAGATAGTGTTTTCGGACGAATCTAAGTTCTTTTTGTTCGAAAATGATGGCCGCATTTTGATTCGCCGCATTAGGAGGAGCGGCATCACAGTGACTGCATTCGCACAAGGCATACAGTGCCAACTCAGGGCCATTTGGTGTGTGGTGCTATTGGGTACAACCAAATACCACAGCTGGTACGTGTCCAGGGCACTGTGACCAGTGTGACCTAGGTAAATGACATCCTGCGAGCTGTAGCCATACCCTTTCTGAACAACGCCCCAGACGCCATTTTTCAGTAAGACAATGCGCGACTAGGTGTTGCTACACGAACACGTGCCTTCTTGGTTTCACAGGAGGTCAGCCTTTTACCCTAGCCCGGCAGATCACCAGTCTTGTCGCTATCGAAAATGTGAGGGATATGGAAAAACGACGGGTGCGGGGCTGTGACCCAGTGCCAACCACCATACATGAACTTTGGAACTATGTAAATGCATCACGAACGGCTATACTACAGCACGCCATTCGCGCCTTGTATAAGTCGATGCCATCACGCATGGAACAAGTTCTCAGGGCCCATGGGGGACCCTAAGGCTGCTAGGGAACAGGACAAATGCTGAACTGAGGTGACTGAAATGCTAATCATTGCTGCAGAACATACTGGTGTACATTTCCTGTGAATATGAACGTCTTGTATTTAGTCGCTCAAGGTGTTGAGTTTTTTCTGAACACGAGTGTATAAAAATATAAGTCAGTGTGTCATATTAAATTTGTAATGTTGGCGGGAGCTATTATATGCTGTTGATTTGAGAGAACAATATGGACAACTAAGTCACATTACAGGTGTTAAACACGTCCAACATCAAACACAGTAGCAGGTTGGAGTCATGATGCAAGTGCTAATACAAGAGAACAATAATTGTAACTGTGATACAACAAATGTTACAAATAAAAGAAAATCACACAGACACAAAATGTATAAGTAAAATGAAACACCCTTTTTCATCAAGAATAATAAGGAGACGCTACTTTGATAGGCAGAAAGAACCAGAGGTTGTAGAGGGTTTCAGATGGCGTATTATGGAAGGATTGCCAAGAACAAGGGAAAGAAATACAATAGAAGAAGAATGGGTGGCTTTGAGAGATGAAATAGTGAAGGCAGCAGAGGATTAAATAGGTAAAAAGACGAGGGCTGGTAGAAATCCTTGGATAAGACAAGAGATATTGAACTTAATCGATGAAAGGAGAAAATATAAAAAATGCAATAAATGAAGCGGTTGTAAGGGAATACAAACGTCTAAAAAATGACATTGACAGGAAGCGCAAAATGGCTAAGCAGAAATGTTAGAGGACAAATGTAAGGACGTAGAAAAATAATGTTCAAATGTGTGAATTCCTAAGGGACAAAACTGCTGAGGTCCGTGGACACTACTTAAACTAACTTATACTAAGAACAACACACACACCCATGCCCGAGGGAGGACTCGAACCTCCGATGGGAGGGCTCGCGCAATCCGTGACATGGCGCCTAAAACCGCGCGGCCACTCCATGTGGCTAGGATGTAAAAGCACATAGCACAAGGGCTAAGATAGCTACTGCCTACGGGAAAAATAAAGAGAGGAGAAAAGACAACCAACTGTTTGAATATCAAGAGCTCAGATGGAAAACTAGTCCTAAGCAAAGAAGAGAAAGTAGAAATATGGGAGGAGTGTATAGAGGGCCTATACACGGGAGATGCACTGGCGGGCAATATTTCGGAAATGGAAGAGGATGTAGAGGAATAAGAGAAGGGAGATATGATACTACGTGAAGAATTTGGCAAAGCACTGAAAGACCTAAGTCGAAACAAAGCCCCGGGAGTAGACAACATCCCATCAGAGCTACGGATAGCCTTGGAAGAGCTAGCCATGACAGAACTCTTCCATCTTCTGAGCAAGATGTGCGGGACAGGCGAAATACCCTCAGACTTCAAGAAGAATATAACAATCCCAATTTCAAAGAAAGCAGATTGGTAACAGGAGTGAAAATTACCGAACTATCAGTTTAATAAGTCACGGCTGCAAAATACTAACACGAAACATTGACAGAAGAACGGAAAACTTGTAGGAGGAGACATCGGGGAAGATCAATTTGGATTCCGGAGAAATGCAAGAGCGCGCGATGCACTACTGACCCTGCGACTTCTCAGAGAAGAATGGTTAAGGAAAGCCAAACCTGACGTTTATAGCATTTGTAGACTTCTTTCAAGTTCTAAAGGTGGCAGGGGTAAAATACTGGGAGCGAAACTATTTGTACAGGAACCAGATGCCAGTTATAAGAGTCGAGGGGCACGAAAGGGAAGCAGTGGTCGAGAAGGGAGTGAGGCAGGGCTGTAGCCTATCACCGATGTTATTTAATCTATCTACTGAGCAAGCAGTAAAGGAAACAAAAGAAAAATTTGGAGTAAGAAATAAAAACTTTGAGGTTCTCCGATGACATTGCAATTTTGTCAGAGACAGCAAAGGACTTCGCCGGCGGTTGTGGCCGAGCGGTTCTAGGCGCATCAGTCTGGAAACGCGCGACCGCTACGGTCGCAGGCTCGAATCCTGCCTCGGGCATGGATGTGTGTGATGTCCTTAGGTTAGTTAGGTTTAAGTAGTTCTAAGTTCTAGGGGACTGATGACCTCAGCTGGTAAGTCCCATAGTTCAAATGGCTCTGAGCACTATGGGACTTAACAGCGGAGGTCATCAGTCCCCTAGAGCTTAGAACTACTTAAACCTAACTTAAACTAACGACATCACACACATCCATTTCCGAGGCAGGATTCGAACCTGCGACCGTAGCGGTCGCGCGGTTCCAGACTGAAGCTCCTAGAACCGCTCGGACACTCTGGCCGGCCAAGTCCCATAGTGCTCAGTGCCATTTGAACCATTTTTTTTAGCAGAGGACTTCAAAGAGCACCTGAACGGAGTGGATAGTGTCTTGAAAGGAGGATATAAGATGAACATCAACAAAAGCAAAAACGAGGATAACGGAATGTAGTCGCATCAAATCATATGATACTAAGGGAATTAGATTAGAAATGAGACACTTAACGTAGTAAATGAGCTTTGTTATTTGGGAAGCAAAATAACTGATCATGGTCGAAATAGGGAAGATATAAAATGTAGACTGGCAATGTCAAGAAAAGCGTTTCTGAAGAACAGAAATTTGGTAACATCGAGTATAGATGTCTTTTTAGAAAGTATCTGCATGGAGTGAAGCCATGTATGGAAGTGAAACATGCACGATAAAAAGTTTAGACAAGAAGAGAATAGAAGTTTTTGAATGTGGCACTACAGAAGAATGCTGAAGATTAGGTGCGTAGATCACGTAACTAATGAGGAGGTACTAAATAGAATAGCGTAGAAGAGAAATTAATGGTACAACCTGACAAAAAGGAGGGATCTGTTGGTAGCACACATTCTGAGGCATCAAGTGATCATTAATTTAGTACTGGAGGGAAGCGTTTGAGGTAAAATTCGTATAGGGAGATCAGGACATGAATACAGTAAGCAGATTCAGAAGGATGTAGGTTGCAGTAGTTTTTCGGGCATTAAGAGGCTTGCACAAGATATAGTACCATGGAGAGTTGCATCAAACCATTCTCTGGACTGAAGACTACGACAACAACAATAACACAATACTAACTTAAATTAAATTACACAATAAGAAAAAATTATCGAACTTTTGTACATTACTTGCAATATTAAACTTAAGCGCAGTTCTTCCAATCGTAATTACCAAATAGCCATGGTCCAAAGCTTGCGTAGAACGCAGGTAGGTAGAATGATTCTATTGGCTTTCACTCAGTGGAGTAGATTAGCACTACTTTCAAAATTGCGAACTCAGTGTAAAACTGGCCGACGTACTAAGTTAGCTACGTTCTGTGGAAGCTTGTAACTTATGCAATACCATCCAGCTAACGCAACGCTACAGGGAGATACTTTGAAGGCTGTCCAAATATAAAACTGACCATAGATAATCAATATGTTCGCGTGATGGCTCGTGGCACGCTACATCAAACTGACTGCGTGCAGACGGAGAAGCTGTCATTGACAGACCTGTTCGGCCTTCACAGAGTAACTCTACTCCTGTCACGTACTCGTATTCCTTAGCACAGCGTAACAAAAATGGCTCTAAGCACTATGGGAATTAACATTTGAGGTCATCAGTCCCCTAGACTTAGAACTACTTAAACCTAACTAACCTAAGGACATCACACACATCCATACCCGCGGCAAGATTCGAACCTGCGACTGTAGCAGCAGCGCTGTTCCGGACTGAAGCGCCTAGAACCACTCGACCACAGCGGCCGGTCTGCGTATAATGTCAGAGTCTTTTTGCCTAGATGTTACATTTTTACACCTTTGAGACAGACTCAGAATGTAAGAGTATACATTAACATCTATGAGAATACACTTCATGCCTCCGTAGGGTATATGACACAGGAAAAATGGTGTACCAGGACTATTTTCCTCCTTTCTGTTCCAATTAAGGTTTATACGCAAGAAGAAATCTCTTTACCTACTGTATGATATCCAGTTTCTCTAATTCATAGAGTTGCAGTCATTATGCGAGATGACTTACTCATATTGTAACACCAAGAAGTAATTAATGCAGAGTAATGAAATTTCTGGAATACATTTGTCTAGGTAACATTTTTAAGTGATTAACATTGCGACTTCACAGGTTAATGTAAGCTCGAGAAAAGCCAAATACAAAAGTATAATTCTGTTACATTAACAGCCGTTGCAACCGTCAGAATGTTTAATGAAACATGCAAACGCGCATGCATTTTCTTTTACAGGTGTCGGATGGCGATGTATGGCATGGAGTTCAATGCCTGCTGCACTTGGTCGGTCAGTACGGAGATGGTTAACGCTGGTTATGGATGAAGCTGGAGTTGTCGTCCAGTGATGTGCCATAAGTGCTCGATTGGAGACAGACCTCGTGATCAAGCAGCTCAAGGCAAATTTTCGACACTCTGTACAGCTTGTTGGGTTACAACAGCGGTGTGTGGGCGAGCATTATTCTGTTGGAAAAGGACCTCTAGAATGCTACTCATGAAAAACGGTACAACACGTCGACTCACCAGGCGGACGTACAAATATGCAGTCAGGTGCGTGGTATAACGACGAGAGTGCTCCTGGTATCATACAGTATCGCATCCCAGACCATAACTCCAGGCGTACGTCTCGTGTGTGTAGCACGCAGACAGGTTGGTTGCAAGTTCTCATCTGGCCTTCTTCTAACCAACATACGGCTATCACTGATACCAAGGCAGAACCGGCATTCATCAGAAAACACGACAGACCCCGGCTCCACCCTCCGATGAGCCTTCGCTTGTCACCACTGAAATCGCAAACGGAGTTTGTGGTCAGTGGAAGGCCGTTGTAGGGCATCTGGATCGGAGATTTCCTTAAACTAACCGATTTGCTCGAATTTCTGCTGCAAAAGCAATACGATGCGCCACAGCCACACGCCAAACACGATGGTCTTCCATCTCGGTAATGTCATGTGGCCGTTCGGAACCCGGTCTTCTTGCTACCGTGCCTTCCTGTGACCACCGCTGCCAGCAATCATGTACAGTGGCAACGTTCCATGCAAGTCTTTCTGCAATATCGCTGAAGGAGCATCCAGTTTCTCGTAGCCCTATTACACGATCCCGTTAAAACTCAGTGAGTTATTGATCACGACCGCTACAGTGCATATTTAAAGCAAACCTGATGTACATCCTCATAGTTGCGGTACTAGCGCCACTCTTAGCCGAATGGTGCGAAATCTGAATAGACATCATCTTTCAGATGTAGAAACAAGCCTACAAACTGTCGTTTATGTCGCACAATGACTTCTTGGTTTGGGATTTTTTTTCAAACATTAATCCACAGTCAGGCAGATGTTAAACGAAACACGTTTGGCTACAAGAAAGGTAACATGTGAAGCCTTCAATAATTACTGGAGGAAAATATTACCAAAGGATTTCTCCCAGGTTACAAGAAATTTGACGTTCGTGTTAAAACAGTTGGTGGTCGAAAAATACTTTTCTGCCTCTCGTTGGCGAAGCAGAGATTGAAGTAGATAATAGCAGAACAATAGCGAAATGTTGTATTTTGTGTATAAAATGATACTTGATAAAGAAATATCATAAATTTTGTTACAGCTCGATTGTTATTATACTGCGAAGTTGAGTGATATACTAATAAGTGCCAGTGGTGCTGAGAAAGAGATGAAACCGTCGAAATTCATCAGGGCTTCATGGCTAGAAAGAATCTCTAACAGGTTCTATACAGAATTTGCCTGCTAAATAACTCCACTATTGACCATAATTTACTGAACAGCAATAGTGCAGACAAGTTTCCTGCAATTCGAAAAAAATCCGAACTACCCAAAGAAAGAAAGGCAACAAGATGGAGTTCTGTAGCAGTCACGTCTTTTTACTGCCGAATTCTTAAATATACAATCTAAGACACGTCTTCGGCGTGGAATCTCACTGACTCGAGTAGAATTGTTTTCAGTGATGAGCCCCACTTCGAAGTTAGCCCCGGTGACTAGCGAAGATGTGTCTGGAACGACCCGCACAGCGGTGGGATAGCAACCTGACTGTCGCCGCCATACGGCACGACAGCCAGGAGTGATCGTCTGGTGTGAGCTTTCTTTTCATAGTAGGACTCCTTTCGTTGTCATACGCGGCACCCTTACAGCACAGGGGTACGCCAACAATGTTCTACGCCCCGTTTTGTGTCCCTTCATAGGAAGCCATCTTTGGCTCACATTTTAGCAAGATAATGCCGGTACCCACACGGCGAGAGTTTCTACTGCTTGTCTTCGTGTTTGCCAAACCATATCTTAGCCAGCGAAGTCGTCGTACGTGCATCAAAATTCAAGTCGACAGACGAAGCAACTTCACGGCCGCAGCGCCACCGCCGGTGGAACCACGGAACTCGGCTGTCTTGTGTGTTACCGCTCGCCGCGGCAGTTGGCGCACCCTGACATCTTCAACTAGAACAAATCGTTGAGATTATCGGGTTCCACGCAGCGTCCATCTGGTAGCCGCTGTAACTGTTCATCAGATTTTCCGCTCGGCGTATTTCCACGGATTCTTTAATATTACAGTGCCAAAGTGATGTAGCTGTGGTCAAAATCACAGTTCCATCGTACTTTATTGACTACCCAGTGGAAATATAGTGTTCGGCAAGTCTGATAAGTGGGTCTACCTATAGGAGAACTGATTACGACCCTACAGGAAGTGTGTAACGGAAACTTCTACGCTATTACATTCCTCCTCCTTACCCTACGAGATCATCAAAAGGTTAAGACCACATATTTGTGTACCACCAATACTGTATGGCTTCCCAAAAACTCAGAAGGAAAATTTTGGAAATTTGTGGTAAGGTTCTATGGGACCAAACTGCAGAGGTTGCTTACACGGTAATTAAACTAACTGAAACTGAATTACGCTAAGGACAACACACACACAACCATGCCTGAGGGACGACTCGAACCTCCGACGGGGGGAGCCGAGCGAAACATGATAAGGCACTCCAGACCGCGCGGCCAGCCAGCGCTGCCAGCCCGAGCGGCAACTCAGAACGGAAGTGTTCCATTACGTCCAGTAGCGAGGAACAGCGCCTACATATGATTTAACCAAACATTTTGCTTCGTTGCTGAGACCGTTGGTGGAAAAATGCGGAACTCAGCTGACTTTATCAATAGACAGGAGGCTCTCCGACTAAACAGTTCTGACAGTTTGGTTAGCTTTGATGTAGTATCATTTTTTTTAGGAAGGTCCATCCTGCAGATTCTCTTGCATTGATTGGGAAAAAGTTTCAGGTGGACATCTCTGATATGTTTCGGCATGCTCTGTCCTCAACCTATTTTAAGTTCAAGCAAGAACATTTCGAACCGATTGACGGTGAAGCCGTGGGCAGCCCTCTGTCTCCCTTGGTGGCCAACCATTTTATGGAGGATTTCGAGGAGAGTGCGCTTCAATCAGCTGCCCTTAAACCAATTATATTTTGGAGGTATGTGGGCGATACTTTCATAGCTTGACCCTATAGAGAAAATAAATTGACGGAGTTTCTTCACCAACTCAACTCCATCCATAACAACATTCGATTCATCGTGGAAATAGTAACAGATGGTTGTCTGCCCTTCTTGGCTGTCTTGGTTAGACGAAAGAATGATGGTTCTCTGGGGCATTGTTTATCGTAAGCCCACTCATACTGATTTTTAACTGCAATCCTCAAGTTGTTATCACCCACCGCAAACCATGAGAGTGCTTAAAACACTCATACACAGAGCTCACACTCTCTCAGATCTTGATAGTTTACCTAAAGAGCTCGCCCACAATGACAATGACAATGACAATGTTTAGAAAGAATGATATTCTGTCCAGCAGATTAACAGGGCACTATCAGTCAAAATCAAGTATTAGGAAGTGGATAAAGAGAAGAACAAGCCGGCAAAATATTTAGCTTTTCTTCCTTTTGTGCGTAACATTTCGTTTAAAATAGCAAGAATGCTCTGTAAATTTCAAGTGAAGTCGATTTTCTGCCCACCGTCGAAGATTGTTGTCCTTTTGGGATCAGTGAACGACGATTTTTTGTTGCGCAAGGCCGGAATTTACAAAATACGTTGTCAGTGTGGTATGTCCTACACAGGACAGACTGCACGCACTGTGAAGGAACGCTGCACTGAACATCAACGTTGCACGCGCGATTTGCAACCAAGCGAGTGCGCTATTGCCGAACACTGTATTTCTTCTGGACATTCAATGGAGTACGATAGAACTGTGATTCTGACGACAGCTAGATCTTTTTGGGACTCTATTATTGAAGAATCCGTGGAAATACGCCTGGCGCAAAATCTAATGAACCGTAATAGCGGCTACCAGCTGGACAGTGCGTCGAACCCCATCATCTCCACGATTTGTTCTTTAGGGCAGCTAAATTCCGTGGTTCCACCAGCGAGGACGGAACAGAGCGAGTCTTCGTCAGTCTTCGATGGCTCACCTGAAGATGACTGGTAGGTGTCCATTCAATGACTTACTCGAAGACTGGCTGAAAATCTGAAATATGTTGTACATCCACTTCGGCCGGAATATTTTAATATTTAATCACTTTTTTGTCTGTATTTATGCATCAAATCTATCAATTTCCACCCAATTTGGATAATTCGTACGTGGTGCGTCTTGTTTTTGTCTTAGAGTGTGTTTTGAGTTCAAACATATTGATCAAAATAGCATGATATACTTTCTTTGCAGGAACATTCATAGTTTCCCACAACATCAATTGTGTGAAACACAGCTCTTGCTGTTTGCACATGATATCGTAAGAACAATGGAGAAAGGTATCCAACAAAATTCAGGAAAAACTTGTGATTCCTTGCTACAGTCACGCCTGCTATAGGAGAAAGGATGTACAACGCGGCTTAAGACTTACGGTGCTGGTCTTATACGTAGCTGCCATTACCTGTGGACTGCCTAAAATATTATTATTATTTTTGCAAGTTAGAACTGGTGTGTACAAATAATTAGTTGGAATTTTGAAACATATTTAGGGTTATTGGACTTTCTGCTTTACATACACACATTGGGGATTAAAAGTGATGAGCCGGCCGGTGTGGCCGTGCGGTTCTAGGCACTTCAGTCTTGAACTGCGTGACCGCTACGGTCGCAGGTTCGAATCCTGCCTCGGGCATGGATGTGTGTGATGTCCTTAGGTTAGTTAGGTTTAAGTGGTTCTAAGTTCTAGGGGACTGATGACCTCAGATGTTAAGTCCCATAGTGCTCAGAGCCATTTGAACCATTTTTTAAAAAGTGATGAAACTTCAATTTCACAGTAATTATCAAAGAAAAAATGGAAAGTTGGCTCTGGTATTCAAATACATACCACAGTAAGCAAACAGTTGACCTTTCTGTTTAAATTTCGTTTACAGTCAATTTAAATCTACAGAAACACAAAAATTACGAGAACAAAGCAAATTTTAGCGTTCATGGTGGAATACAGTACGATTCAAATCGAGACCTGGAGAGCTACATGGTTCCACATTTCTCTCAGTGAAATCATATGCTCTGGCTGATTTCCTGATTTATCAGCTGGAAAATCCTTAGTAACAATAAAATCTGTGAAAATATGAGTAATACCATAAACGTGTAATCTGATCCGTCTTCAAATATTTCGTTCTCATCATCTGCAGACTCGTCAAGGACTTTGTAACGCATTTGCTTCAGACATTTCTCCTCATCGGTGAACGTTTTGAGCACGAAATCAACACAAAATGCACGAAACGGAGAGAACTTGAACGTCAGCTAACGCCTACGGAACAAGAGACGATCGCAAAGGTTACAAAACCGACGAATATTTCCAGTGATATCGTTCCTATCTTCTAGCAAAAGCTACGAAGCCTGGAGACCTGGCAGACGTTTGTGGGAGCCGTAAATATACGTTTGGCACCGTGGTAAATCTTCGTACCTGGCGTGAGGTAATATTACGCCCGTCGCACTTTCCCATTTTCCGCAAACGGCGTAATATTACGTCAGCCGCAAGCAAAGTGTTAAGTCTGGTTTGAAAACTACTTCTTGACAGAAATAATGCGGCTGTTATCCTGAATGAAGAGTCATTTATATCTACAGGAGAATGCCTCAGGACCATCACTGTTAATATTACACATTAGTTGCAACCCCATAATTTTCGCACATGATGCTGATTTATTCGACAAATGTATGGCATTATTAGTTTAGATCTGGAAAAATAATGGTTTAAGACAGAAACGCAACTACATCAATGAGCCAAAACATTATGACCAGCTGCTTAATAGCATGTTGGTTCACTCTGGAATGCAATAAATCAGTGATATGGTATAGCGTAGATTCAATACGTCCTTGGTATGTTTCCAGAGGTGTTTGACATCAGACATCTACGCTCAGGTCACATAGTTCCCGTACATTATGGGCCAGTGGTTTCTGAGCGCTGTGCCGGCGTCCGATAGCATCCATTATGTTTCATTTCCTTAGGATCAGGCGAATTTTGTGAGCAAGTCACTATCATCATTCTCTGTCACTGTAGCACGATTCTGGCTTCATGACATGAAGAGTTATATTGGTGGAAGATGCCACCGCCCTCAGGAAAGGCATAACTACGAAGGGGTGCCGGTGACCTGCAGTAATATATACGTCGTCCGCAGCTGCCGTGGTGTCATCGGGTACTGCCACAGATCCCATGGACGCCCAAGTGAATTTCTCTCATAGTACAATACTTAGCAGAGTGCGGAAAAATTTGCAATTAATGGACTATGGCAGCAGACGACCCGTGTGAGTGCCTTTGCTAACAGCACAGTATCACCTCAGCGCCTCTCCTAGGCTAGTGACAATATCAGTTGAACCCTAGACGATTGGAAAGCCTTTGACTGGTCAGATGAGTCTAAATTTCATCTCGTAAGAGCTGATGATAGGGTTCGAGCGTGGCGCAGACCCCACGAATCCATGGAGCGATGTTGTCAACAGGGCACTGTGAAACTGGTGCTGGCTCCATAATAGTGTGGACTGTGTTTACATTGAATGTACTGGGCCTTTGGTCCAACGAAACCGATAAATGACTGGGAACGGTTATGTTCGGCTATTTGGAGACCATTTACAGCCATTCAAACAACGATGGAATGTTTATGGATGACAATGCGCCATGTCAATTGGTGGTAAGGTCTTATGGGACCAAACAGCTGAGGTCGTCGGTCCCTAAGCCTACACACTACTTAATCTAACTTAAACTAACTTACGCTATGGACAACAAACACACCCATGCCCGAGGGAGGACTCGAACCTCCGACGTGGAGAGCCACACGGACCGTGTCAAGAGGCCTCAGACCGCGCGGCTCGCGCCATGTCACCGGGCCATACTTGTTTGCGATTAAGAAAATATTGTTCTTGTGAAACACAACCAGCTCTTTATTCTCAAGAAGTAATGAGTTCTATTGACAGGGGATGCCAAATTGATTCCCTGTTTTTAGATTTCCAGAAGGCTTTTGACGCTGTATGTCACAAGTGACTTCTAATCAAAATGAGTGCCTATGGACTATCGTCTCAGTTTTGTGACTGGATTCGTGGTTTCCTGTCAGAAAGGTCAGAGTTCATAGTAACTGATGTGAACATATCGAGTAAAACAAGTAAAATCTAGCGGTCTCTGAGGAAGTGTTATAAGCCCTCTGCTGTTCCTTATCTGCCTAAACGATTTAGGAGACAATCTACGTAGCACTTTTAGGTTGTTTGCAGATAATTCTGTCATTTACTGTCTTATAAACTTATCAAATGATCAAAACAAATTGTAAAATCGATTTACATAAGATATGTGTATGGTGCGAAAAGTGGAAATTGACGCTAAATAATGAAAAGTGTGATGTCATCCATATGAGTATCAAAAGGAATCTGCTAAATGTAGGTCTTGGAACGATCACAGAGATAAATTTGTAGTGAAACCAAAGACTACGATTTATTGGCAGAACACTGAGAAACTGCAACAGGTCTACTAAAGAGACTGCCTACACTACGCTTGTACGTCCTCTTCTGGAGTATCGCTGTGCGGCGTGGGGTCCGCATCAGATAGGATCGGCCGCGCGGGGTAGCTGCGCGGTCTTGGGCATCTTGCCACGGTCCGTGATGCTCCCCCCGTCGGAGGTTCGAGTCCTCCCTCGGGCATGGGTGTGTGTGTGGTCCTTAGAGTAAGTCAGTTTAAGTTAGATTAAATCGTGCGTAAGCTTTGGGACCGGTGACCTCAGCGGTTTGGTCCCATAAGACCTTACCACAAATTTCTAGATTTCAGATAGGATCGACGGAGGACGTCGAAAACGTTCAAATAAGGGTAGCTGGTTTTGTACTGTCACGAAATAGGGGAGGGAGCGCCACGGGTATGATACGTGAATTGGGGTGGCAGTCATTAAAGCAAAGGCGTTTTTCTTTGCTCAGAATCTTCATGAAACTTCACTCACCAGCTTTTCCTCAGAGCGTGAAAATATTTTGTTGGCGCCCACCTACATGATCATCATAATAAAATAAGAGAAATCAGAGCTCGCACAGAAAGATGTATTTATTCGTTTTTTTCGAGCGCTGTTCGAGAGTGGAAACGGTAGAGAAATAGCTTGAAGGTCGTTCGATGAACTCTGCCAGGCACTTAGCTGTGAATTGCAGAAGAAAGATCTAGATGCAGATGTAGATTGGTTTGAAGAACATTCTGGACAATTCGGGAGAACGATTTGGCCACCGAGATCGTCCGACACGAATCCTATCGAACATTTATGGGACATAATCGACAGGTCAGTTCGTACACAAAATCCTGCACAGGAAACATTTTCGCTATAATGGACGGCTACACAGACAACACGGCTAAATATTTCTGCAGAGGACTTCCAACGACTTTTTGAGTCCATGCCACGTCGAGTTGGTGCACTACGCCGGGCAAAATGAGGTCCGACACGATATTAGGAGGTATCCCACGACTTTTTTCACCTCAGTGTATAACTGTCCGGACTACAATACCTATATCAGTACATGAAGGAGCAAGTTCCACTGTTGTGTAAACACACGTTTGACAACTTCATGAGTTCCGGTGTCACATTTAGCACGAGGTCTCATTATAACGCTTGACTGTGAGAAAAGAAAGAAAATCAGATTTTGCCCTACCGTTGTCATCAGAGACATAGCACTAATTCGCCGTACAAGGATCTGTAGTTATGTGTACATCGGACGGCTGTGAAATCCAATGACTACATTTACTTCGTCGACCACTAATTAGTAATTTCTCACAGTCGTACCTACCCTTAAAGATTTAACAATTCGCATCGTTGAGTACGACATAGAAAACCGTACGCGATTATGCATGTGATGATGTACTTTCAAGTCTGAACACTTGGGTTTTGACTCTATATTATGCTGTCGTACGCGAAGTTTTCACATAAATACACCCGCAAAAAAAAGTATGAAGTAGCCACGCCTCACCCGGGCGGGTGGAAGGCGAGTAGTATGCCAAGTCAGCGATCGATAAGACGCTGTTACGTTAGAGTTGAGACTTGCTACGGCGAGGCGGCTCCGGTATGTTTGCAGTTCTCTCTTTCGCGGCGGCGCTCGTCTCATTCCTGCGGTTCAAGTGACGGAGGGCGACTGAGGCGCACCCGAGAAGGTCAGAGGTCACCCAGCACGAGGGGCAGCTGACGTTTCGCTCCTGCAGATGAGACATGGCTACGAAGCGCTCTGAACGCCATATAGGAATTGATGTAGCCAGAAACCATAATTAATAGTAATGTTCTCCATTTCTTAGGCTATACCAGTTTCGACGTTTCTGCAGCAACTGACCACAGGACTTGTTGAACTGTCCGATATATTGCTTATTGAACATGCGATGGACATTTACCTTCTTCTATGTTCTGTTTACCGTAGGAAATTGGTATGCGGTTTGACAGGAAAGAGGCAAAGAGCTTTCCAAACTACAGAAAGGATTGCTAGGCAGATTCCTAGAATTGTAAACCTGTTACTGCTGTGGTCTTCAGTCCGACGACAAGTTTAATGCAGCTTTCTGCACTACTCCATCTTGCGCAAACCTCTCTGTCTCTGCGTAAATGTTGAAACGTATTTCAATTTCAACCTGCTTAGTTTATTCATCTCTTGGCCCCCCTCTACAACTTTTACCCCCCACACTTGCTGCAATACTAAATTTCTTATGCGTTACTCTATCAGAATGCGTCCTATCGACCGATCCCTTCTTTCAGTCAAGTTGCGCCACAAATTTCTTTTGCCCCAAATTCTGTTCAGTACCTCCTCATTAGTTACGTCAGCGCAGTAGCTACTGTGACAGCTTGAACTAACAACTGCAAACAACAGATGTGCATACGACCAATCAATTGTGAAAATGCAGTATTAATTACTTGTCGTGCCACTGTAGTGTGCCAGTATTACTGTATCGCAAAATTCAATGGGGCAACATCTCTAAACCAAGTATTCAAGTCATTTTCTAGAATATTTTGGAGAACATAAAACTGTGTGAAAAGTTTCTTCCGCACACCTTGACTACCGAAAAATACAACGACGCTTAGAGGCCAGCCGCAATTTGACTGAAATGCAAAACGCGGACAACTCTTTCCTGGAATAAATCATCAAGGTTGACGAGACTTGGTGTTGTCAACACCAGCCCCACGCTAAATACAAAATGCGGAAATTCATATGAAGAGTCAAAACTTTGACGACATAACCAACATTCGAGCCAAAGTAACGCGTAGGTAAACAAGTATTATTCTTCCAGATTTGACATGATTGTGTGAACGTTCTCTGCGTCACATTCAAGTAGGGGTGGAGCTGGGGAAACTCTGTAGAACACTTGCAGCATTAAAAAATACTGTTTTAACTTTTCTCTATTTCTTATTAATAGAGTCTCGAAATCTCTTGCACTAACTGTGTATAATGTGCTCATGTACCATAACATTTCTGGAGACCAGACCACTGCGAGGTAGAACCCAATTTCTTTAATTTTTATAGGCGCAGTCATTATGCGAGATGACAGATCCATTTTGGAACATCGGCACTCGCTATTTTGTGAGTAAGGCGCTCCGACGTACAGGAAGGTTTTCTTGCAGATTCATCTGTTTAATTTTGTTGAACACATGTCTGTGATATTCTCAGTCTGATAAGACAACACATGAAGAACTGTGCAGCCCTTCATTGAACCTTTTCTATCAGTTCTGTCTATCTAAGTTTGTCAGGGTCCCAGACCGAAAGGACAATACTCAAGAGTTTATCGAATGAGGCTTTTGTAAGCGACCTCTTTGGTGTACACATTGCTTCCCTTTACGATTTGTCCAATATTTCCTAGTCTGCAATTTGCCTTCTACACTGCTAGGCCTGAGCTCGTTCTGGACGCATACCTCCAGATACTTGGAGGTTGTAAGCGATTCCAGCTACTAATCGCCGATCGAATAATCAGGCGGTATAGGACACTTTTGTCTATTTATGCACATTACGTCATATTTATTATAGTTTATAATTAACTGTCACACCAGGTGCTAAACATTTCCGAGTCTGTCTGCATTTCGTAATAAATTTCTAACGATATCACCTCTTTGCACACAACTGTGTCTTCTTGGAAACCGTATGCCACTAATCAGTCTAGTGGGTGACTGTATGGAACTGTATCACAAGCCTTCTGGACGTCAAGAAACAAGCAGTGTAACACGATGAGTGCTGACTTAACTCAAGCTTTTGTGGCATATCTTCTGACCATATGAAAAGCTAAGAATGTACGACATTACAGAGAAATGCATAACCCAGAATAAATGGCCTGCCCTCGTGTGCGATTAACCCCTTAATACCTGAATGAATTTCTAGACGAAAGATAAAAATAAAAAACTGTGGCGCTTTAGAGGTACCCGAAACACTCAGGAGGATGGAGCATTTGTCAGAAACGTTGGCAGCTTCATGCAGAATCAGCACCTAACGGCGCTTGCGCTACAAAACAGTTAACCTTCCAATTATTAACACAGCATTGGTATGATGTGAATTCGCGACATTCGGTATTGAGGGGTTAAGTTCCATTTGCAGCTGTCTGTGGTGGTTTACATCATAAGATAGCCGCTCTGTATGCTACTTACATCTGTCCCCCTGAAACGCCCAGCTTAACCCGCAGGACAGGACAGGTAGTTTAAATTGTGGAAAGGGGCCAAAATAAGGGGCTGTCAGTTACACTCGAATATACAACTTTACTATTTGATCAAACATTACACGGGCCCAAAAAAATTGTTTTTTAACACACAGCTCTAATCTTTGGGACTTAATTACCGGCTGAAAGTCACTTTAATTGAAAAACGGCTGAAGGCCAATAACTTAAAACGCAAGCATAATCAGAAATTTAAAAGGCAAACCTTATCTTACAACATTTCTCTATTTAGGCTGAAGGCCCAAAGAATCTGAGATTTTCGGAGCAAACAACTTGAATCCAAAATCGGCTGAAAGCCCAACACTTAAGGCTAAACAATATTAAATAAAAAAAAAAAACAAAGGCCTTACGTAAAACAGTTCTTAATGAGGCAAAACTCAACCAAGACAGAAATTTAAAAGGCAAAGCCTTATCTGAAAACAGTTCATTAGTTAGGCTGAAGGCCCAGAGAATCAGATACTTGAAGAGCAAACAAGTTAAATTGAAATCGGCTGAAGGACTAACACTTAAAACTCCATAACTTTAATTTTTTTGAATACCGAAAGCTATCCTTTAAACAGTTCTTTAATTCAGGCTGAAGGCCTTAAGAACAAAACAACTCAAACTCAAAATCGGCTGAAGGCCCAGCACTTAAAATTCAACAACATTAAAACCTTTAAAATGTCAAAGGTCTTACGTGAAACAGTTCTTTAAATTAGGCTGAAGGCCTCAACAATCTTACGCCTTAAACGCAAAACAACCTTAATTTAAAAACAAATCGACTAGAAGCCATACCGAAAGCTATCCTTTAAACAGTTCTTTAATTCAGGCTGAAGGCCTGAAGAACAAAACAACTCAAACTCAAAATCGGCTGAAGGCCCAGCACTTAAAATTCAACAACATTAAAACCTTTAAAATGTCAAAGGTCTTACGTGAAACAGTTCTTTAAATTAGGCTGAAGGCCTCAACAATCTTACGCCTTAAACGCAAAACAACCTTAATTTAAAAACAAATCGACTAGAAGCCATACAAGTACAAACAACAAGAACAAATTAAAAAAAGGCAATACACCCTAGGGCGCTCAGATGTTCGAGGGTCGGCCCGTAATTCAAACATTAACGCTCGCTTAGGTGAGACAGGCGGTCGGGCCAACCATTCACGATCCGACAACAGTCCAACCGACCGAAATCAACGGACCCACCGACAACTTCCACTTCACCCGACTAGCGCACAACAGGGAGTTCAACGGAACAACGTAGAAGATATTGACGCCCACAACCAATCATACATGGAGCTATCAAACTACACACAGTGCTGGACACCAACAACACGATGAGGAAACTACGCTGCCTGAAATTTACGTCAACGGCCAGGGCAGGTAACTGGAACGTTAACGGCTATAAGGCAGAAGATTCCGCTGGTGCACTTCAAAAATGGTTCCAATGGCTCTCAGCACTATGGAACTCAACTGCTGAGGTCATTAGTCCCCTAGAACTTAGAACTAGTTAAACCTAACTAACCTAAGGACATAACAAACATCCATGCCCGAGGCAGGATTCGAACCTGCGACCGTAGAGGTCTTGCGGTTCCAGACTGCAGCGCCTTTAACCGCACGGCCACTTCGGCCGGCGCTGGTGCACTTCAATTCAAACAACCAAATACAGTGAAACTCCACCGGAGGGTCGCTAGAATTTTCCAACTTGAAAACCACGTTGTTGCTCGCGGGAATACCCCAACAACCGACAACGAACTCCAAACGACACATTGTGAACAGTCTTCACTTGCTGGTATATTAAACCAAAACTCAACTTTCGTGTCCAGGGTCTGTGAGCCACGGTCCTCGTAGCAATGGGAACAGCCCTACAAACTTCGACATCGCGTAGAGATCGCCAGCGGCCCCGGCCAAACTACGTCCCGCAGAGAATTCCTCGTTGCTCCACGCCAACGGACCGACTGGTCGCACACCGCCCAGCTGGTAACTATAAGCCCCAAGTCAAAGATAGTCCAAGGTGCGAATATCGATACACACCGCTGTTGCCACCCACGGAAGGAGAGGATAACAGCATAATCGCGATAACCGCGGGAGACTAAACACAGAATCGCAACGAAGGTTTAATCCAGTGCATAGCATCATCCAAGCACGGCTCACACCCATATATCGATATTTATCAAGAAAGGTTGTGCAGTGATTAAGATTCTGGACAGGGACGCAGCAGTGGAGCGCAGAACTCAAGCCGACCATCCCAAGTGGTTTCCCTGAAGGTCAGCCCATTTACTTTGAATTTCATGGAAGACTGTAGAGCATTTTTTTTCGCTGCCAGCTTTCGAGATGTGAGTTGTATTCAGTCTCTGTTAGAACAGAACAGTGATGTCATTATTGTCTGCTCTTTTTGTTCGTTGGAACTGTTTTACTTTAAGGCTTAATCAACTTCTTAGATTAATTTTAAATTGCTTCATGGCTTAATAGTAATCATCGCGTTCGCGAACAAATCAGTCAGGAAGCATGAAGTTCGCTTGGACATCATAGTGATTTCCTGGACATAATCACGAAAGGTAATATATGCTTATTTGCTCTGACGTGAGAAATACACTATGTGATCAAAAGTATCCGGACACCCCCAAAAACATACGTTTCTCATATTAGGTGCACTGTGTTGCCACCTACTGCCAGGTACTCCTTATCAGCGACCTTATTTTTGTTGTTAGACATCCTGAGAGAGCAGAATGGGGCGCTCCGCGCAACTCACGGACTTCGAATGGGGTCAGGTGATTGGATGTCACTTGTGTCATACGTCTGTACGCGAGATTTAAACACTCCTAAACATCTCTAGGTCCACTGTTTCCGATGTGATAGGGAAGTGGAAACGTGAAGGGCACGTGCAACACAAAAGAGTACAGGCCGAAAAAAAATGGCTCTGAGCACTATGGGATTTAACATCTGAGGTCATCCGTCCCCTATAACTTAGAACTACTTAAACCCAACTAACCTAAGGACATCACACACATCCATGCCCGAGGCAGGATTCGAACCGGCGACCGTAGCCGTCGCGCGATTACATACTGAAGTGCCTAGAACCGCTCGGCCACACCGGCCGTCGTAAAGGCCGACCTCATCTGTTGACTGACAGAGACCGCCGAAAGTTGAAGAGGGTCGTAATGTGTAATAGGCAGACATCTATAAAGACCATCACACAGAAATTCCAGACTGCATCAGGATCCACTGCAAGTACTATGACAGTTAGGCGTGAGGTGAGAAAACTTGTATTTAATGGTCGAGCGGCTGCTCATAAGGCACACTTCACGCCGGTAAATGCCAAACGACGCCTCGCTTGGTGTAAGGAGCGTACACGTTGAACGCTTGAACAGTGGAAAAATGTTGTGTGGAGTGACGAATCACGGTATACAATGTGGCGAACCGATGGCAGGGTGCGGTTATGGTGAATACCCGGTGAACGTCATCTGCCAGCGTGTGTAATGCCAGCAGTAAAACTCGGAGGCGGTGCTGTCATGGTGTGGTGGTGTTTTACATGCAGGGGCTTACACCCCTTGTTCTTTTGATTGGCACTATCACAGCACAGGCCTACATTGACGTTTTAAGCACCTTCTTGCTTCCCACTGTTGAAGAGCAATTCGGGATGGCGATTGCATCTAACAACACGATCGAGCACCTGTTCATAATGCACGGCCATGTCGATCTGGTTACACGGCAATAACATCCTTGTAACGGACTGGCCTGCACAGAGTCCTGATATAAATCTTATAGAACACCTTTGGGATGTTTTGGAACGCTGACTTCGTGCCAGGCCTCACCGACCGACATCGATACCTCTCCTCAGTGCAGCTCTCCGCGAAGAATGGATTGCCATTCCCCAAGAAACCTTCCAGCACCTGATTGAACGTATGCCTGCGAGAATGGAAGCTGTCATCAAGGCTAAGGGTGGGCCAACACCATATTGATTTTCAGAATTTCGGATGGAGGGCGCCAAGAACTTGTAAGTCATTTTCAGCCAGGTGTCCGGATACTTTTGATCACATAGTGTATATCATTCAGTCATTTGTTGATGTGGGTACCAGTTAATATGGAATCTGAATACGGTGATACTTGACCTCTTCCTCATGTACCCATTGCCAGAGAATGTGAAAATTAGGCCTTAACTTGGTCTCCTATCACCATTTTAGGCCTACTATTGCACGTTGTGCTACGCACAGTAATTAGTTGCTGCACGTTCCACTTCTAGGCTTACCTTCACAGAGCCGATACATACTTGTACGAGCAACGTTCACCTTAGAGAAGATGTTCCATGCTATCACCTTGCATTTGCAAACACTTTGCTATTTGGTGGATCATACTTTTCTGGACCTTACGCAACACATCTGCACCCACTATTGCCGAAGCGGCATACACGCGAGCAATTAAGTCGTGTACATCCTGGGTGGAGTACTATAAAATGGTTCCTTTAAGTGTTCCCACACATAAAAAATCTATTAGATTAAGATACGAGAACGTGGAGGCTACAGCACTGGACGTCCACGGCCAATCCATTTCCCTGGAAACGCTTCATTCAAATAGTTACACACATTCATTCCGAAGTGTAGTTTTGTACTCGTACCATCATGCTGAAACTATAGCTGTCGTGGAATAGTCTCTAATGCGTCAGGTAAAGTATTGCAAAGAAACATAGGATACAGAAGTGCATTCAACTTGTGCAGCAACGTAACAGCACGTCTCCCGCGACTCCAGCCCACAGGCTTATGCCAAAGCGTTCCTAAAAGCTACGTTCACAGGTGACGTAAAGGTAATGTTCCGGCCTTTAATGGCTGTTTTGGAGGTTGAAAATAAGTCACGATTCGTCACACCACTTGGTGCAGAAAGCACTCACTAAATTGAACTCGTCAAATGCTGTCTTCTGGCCGTTGGTGTTGAGTTGACGTGTAATAAAATGGATGCAGTTCTTCATCGTGCAACATTTCAACAACCAGTCTTTCAGATATCTGGAACTGCCTTCTAATATCACGGGTGCTTTACCGAGGTGACTAGTGGACGGTTTCAAGAATCGCGCCCTCTGTTCGTAGAGTACGTCTAGTCCTTGCACGAACTCTGTCCTTTACTTGTGGACGAAGAAAGCACTCACTAGAGTCCGTTGCTCGAGCTGACGAAAAACATTCGTATCGGGATGACGCCTTTGAGGGTGCCGTGAAGTATACGCACTAGCAGCAGCAGCAGTAGCTTGGTTAGCGGATGCATTCAGCACCAAAAGCATATCAACGTAATCATCGTTTGTGTACTCCATTGGGACGCCGCCCTTCATGAACATGACAGAACCAATTATGATTGTGCATGGCACGGTTAGTAGACACATGCACGCAATTTAATGGATCCCGCTGTCATGTGATAGACTGCTGCCTTGTGACAAAATTATATCCTGCTTATAAATAGAGAGAACTAGAAAACGGACTTATAAAAAATAAGAAAATAAACGTGAAGAGTATTCGATCCATAGCTCGATGATGCACGTAGGTTTGCTGTCCCAGCAGTCTACTCGTTTTTTTTATCTCATTTTGTTCTATATTGTTCGATTTGTTCGGGGCTGAAGTCCGATGACATCCATTTAGGTTCTTCGTTGATCTGTTCACTCAGTTTTTTGTTACAGAGGGTAGCTAACCCTCCGACCGAACACGCTGAGCTACCGTGCCGGCCTCAGTGAGCTGCGACAGCTGTTCCGATAATGCGACGTGATACACGTTCCTCTGTACATTGCGACGAGCTGCACGATGTGACTGTTGCCAGCGCCTCGTTTCCATACATGTGTTTTCAAAATTCACTCGATATGATTGTGCTAGATAAACTTTTGTTTTCAGTGAGGAATTGCATGCCGACCTCCAAGTGCCGCATTTTTTTCGTTACCCTTTTTATGATATACATTTTTCTACATCTAATTTTCCAGCGAAACACACCTGATTACTATTAAAGAATCATTTTGTTTCCTAACCGCAGAGGCGAAACAAATTAAATACATTAAATGAATTAATTTGTTAAATAAACTATTCACCGCAGAGCAAAACGTTAATGCACATTTTCTGTTATTCTGCAGGAGATCTACTTGCTAACAAAAAGACCCATCGCAATGGCTACATTAAAATGTACACGATAAAATATTTTAATATTTTGTACACAAATCGAGATGGGAAACGCTTAAAATTTTGCAGAGGTTCATAGTGCCCAACAAGAATTCCTTTCTATTTATTTATTTTATTCACACTTCTAAAGCCGAGGCCCGAATTGGAGACTCCTAGTGTAAAAGCTGCTCTTTTCTACAGTGGCTCTAAAAAGTTTACTGTAGGTTAGGTCGCTTGAGTGACCGTTAAAAATTTTCCAACTTCTACCAAGTTTCCATCCTCTAGCACAGAAATCGTCACAGAACTGTCGATCCGGGCATTCAGACAAACCATGGTATCAAGTATAGCTTCTCCGTTTATTAACAAGCTATCTAAACATGTTAATAAAGCAAACTATAGCGTTCAAGGTGGGAGTGTAAGGACGACAAAATATGTATCATATTCATCTTTCCACTTCACCTGAAATAACACATAAGGAACGTGGCTTTGCTGCAAAGATTTGTTTATATTTTCACTATACGATTAAAATAATGACTTACTGCTTATCTGTGGCGTCTTTTATCAATAAGGTTATGTTGCGCGCTGTGAAGTCTGTGCTGACGATGTGTGGATTCATTGGTGTATAATGTCCTCTAGCACCAGCTCATTCCGAGCGATTTTCTATTTTCAAGTCAGCACACTTTCAATTGTCTGTTTCACAACCAGTCATAAAATATATCCTGGCAGCTGCTTCGATAGGTGGGCTGTTACGATCAAGTCTTCCTCAGGTCACAGCTACTGTTCTTGCGAAATTTTTAGGGCCGCTGCAGACAGCTACAGAACAACAACGTTTGATACAGATTTACTCAGTATAAGTGTAATGAACAAAACACCAAACGTGAAACACCCATCTTTCTGAGCGTATTTATAGGGAAACTGTGGACTGTCCTACTGGTTTTTCATTACAAATATAAAAAGTATGATCACAAACCCCTCCACTTAGAAGCTGGATATCTTACCTTTTAGCATTCTTTTAATTAGGAAAATCACATATATTCTGCGACGACGTTCGAGAGTACGGTTAGCGTAAGCATGTTTCCGGTAAACAGATCTTTGTTGCTAGTAATGCTGTTAAATCTTCTCGGTTTCAGATGTGCTGCACACTTCGTTTCAGGATAAACGGTCCGTAGCTAAAAGTGGCGATTGCAAGATTTGTCTGAAAACCGATTATACTAACCTCCAAGGTAGTTAAGAACCCCTGCCCCATTTCGCTTCCCGGCTCATTGTCTTATGGGGCATACATACAAACTGACGCTTACACAAATGAAGGGATCAGATACTAATTTTTTTAACCTTGAATTTCCTCAGTACAATCCCGTTTTGCATTATTAATTTCTTTAAATAATAAAATAAATCTGACTTCACAGTTAACATCTAGTCTTACAAAATGTACTTTTCTATGTACTGCACAATAAAAGAAAACCATCACCGGGCAAGGAGTAAGAGCGTGCGCATATTTCTGTCCCTATTGTTGAGCTCAGACATACAGCAACTTTCCCCAGACAATGGTTGCTTGAGTCTCGTTGGATACATGTAGTTTTGCTATTATTTGCTAATGCTACCAGTTGATCAGACGAGAACCGTAGTTTCGTTGTTGAAAGGCCTTATAGAGCAATTAATTTGTGATTGCGACAGTTCTGAAGTTCACAGCTCTCACGTATGTTCTCATTACGGACTGAAACACAACGTTGCTGGAGGTACTGAAAAAGATATGTGAACTACTTTTTCCAAATTAAAACAAAGACGAAACGGCCGACTTGAAAACAATAGTTTGCTTGAATATACCCAGGCACGCAGAAAATCAATCCAGCAAATAAACGCTGCTGTCCTTGAAATTACCGATCGATGCGTGAGAATATTAATGTGCTGGGACCTTGTGCAGTATAGCTAAAAATAGTGTTAGGCCTGGAGCTAACGTAGGTCAGAGACACCCGCCAGCCCACCAGAGATTTCTTTAGGAAGGTCCCAGTGCAGTGTTTGTATTATTAAGCTATTTATCTGTCAACTGTAAACAAACCTAACGTTGGGAGTTGAACAATATGTAACATTTGTAAACTTTATGAACGACACTTTCATAACCGTCGTGTAACTGTCCGTTCTGTTATAGACGAATTTAGCCTTTTCGACCCAGTTGGTGTGACAATACCTGCGATATGAAATCGATGCCGTCACGAGCTACAGAAGATTCGGCAAACAAAATATGGATGAGCTAGTAGAATACGTAATGTGAGGCCACAGCTCACACCCGTCGTCATTCACTACCTACCTTCACTGGGTATTTGAGCTGTTCGCGTGGACACGTCGGTTGACCTGCATGGTCACCTGAATCGTGCGTATGTGATAGATGTATGCCCGTCGTTCTGAGCTATTGAGCAGGCAAAATAAACAGCAGGACAATAGGTCACTACCGTTGATCAACAGTGTTATGGATCACTTCATAGAGGTGTGATAGAACGTATCTCCAGTTACAGTTACAAGCTGTTTCTTGTTTCCACTGAAACTGACAGGAAATTTCTAGGTTAAGAAGTTTTTAAAACATATAAATGAACTTCTTAATTCTTTGTGTTGTTTAATTTCTGCTGTTCTTAAAAATCTGCAGGCTACTTCTTACTCGCCTAGAGTGGGACGCCCAAAGAAACTAGTTCAGCACTGCGTAATGACAAGCAAAAATATGTATTGCTGACAGATGGCAAATGGCAACACAAGTGAAACGACATAGAAGTAGATGGAGTAGCCATTTATGGTTGTATGGGACTGTCACGGAATGAGGAATTTCGACCCAACAAAACTAAATTTGGAGTCTGTTGCAGGTTACAGGTTATATCCATTGTCTCTCTAAGTCGTAAATTATCTGAAGACGGGTGGGCGTACGGTACGATGTATTTACTGAAACAAGTGAGAGTGTGGTCTCTAGAATCTCTAGAACCTGTGTAGGAAATATTACACATAATGTGCAGTCACAACAGAAGAACTCTTAAAGGCCAATAATTATATACAAAGAAATGGTTCAAATGGCTCTGAGCACTACGGAACTTAACATCTGAGGTCATCAGTCCCCTAGAACTTATAACTAATAACCTAAGGACATCACACACATCCATGCCCGAGGCAGGATTCGAACCTGCGACAGTAGCGGTCGCGCGGTTCCAGAATAAAAATTATATACAAACACGTAAACTTAAAACTACAATCAAAATGAAATATCGCCGTTTTTCCCGGCTAAAAGTGGTACTCACATCACTTACGATCTGGAAAGAATCGTTGTGGGAGTAAGAACCATCTAGTGTCAATAAAAGAAGTGGGGGTGAAAAAGAAGTGTAACCGACGTGCGAATACCTAAAATTTGTTCATCCAGTATTTGAGAATGAGAGCGCTCAATAACTTGCAACGAACGTTACACATAATTTCAAATCTTTGCGAAACTCTTCTCGCAGACAATCCCAACAAGATGACGAAAGGAAGAAGTTTATCACTCAGTACAGTTTCGCCGTTGGTGTACTAAAACTGCCGTGTCAGGCATGAGCGGAGGAAGGAGGTGGGCAGAGAAAGGAAAGAGGTGGAGGTAGACAGAGAGACAGAGAGAGAGGGAGAGAGAGAGAAAGAGAGGGAGGGAGAGAGATGAGGAGATGAACATAGAGAGGGAGAGGAGGAGATCGACCAAGGTATGGGGAAGGAGGAAATGGAGAGAGAGGGGGAAGGATGAGATGGGCAGAGAGGGGGAGGAGGAGGAGATGGACTGAGAGAAAGGGAGGAAGAAATGACCAGGGAAGGGAAGGAGGAAGAAATGGACAGAGAGAGGGGATGAACGAGATGGACAGACAAAGGACAGAGATGAAGATTGACAGAGAGAGGTGGAGGAGGAGTCGATGGACAGCGAGAGGGGACAGGAGGAGATGTAAAGAGATGCAGGGGAGGAGGAGATGGGGGGGGGGGGGAACAGAGGGGTAGGAGGAGAGAAAGGGAGTGGAGGAAATGGACAGAAAAAAGAGGAAGAAGGAGATAGACTATTAGGAGACTGGAATAAAAAACTACCCAAGCAATGCCAGGTACTGAGCTAATCCAAAAATAAAATGAGAGTGTAACTGGAGATGACGAGTCCAACGTAAGTGAGGTCTGTTCTTAAGTTGCTAACTCTAGTGCTTGTTTCTTCATTTATAAAAGTTTTGAAAAGCTAAATAGAAACGGTTTTTACATTTTAAATTTATTTGCAGTTCTCCAACGTCTTTCCTTCTGTCTACATAAGAATGTATCGAACATATGTCTTCTGCCGTGACTCATACGATTTTTTTAGTTCTAGTAATGACTGCCGTTCGTAGGAAATTTGTTACATCTTATAGGCAATGTTCATTGGACTATTTTCAGGACCTATCGGAACTAATAAATGTTTAAGTGACTTTGATAGTTGAAACTGAAAAGCATTTTACTTACATACGTTACAATATCGCTAGCAATACGCACCTAGCTGTTACTGCATAATAATTAATCATATACTTGCTTCACCCCCTGCTTGAAAATCAGCGTAACCAATATGTACCAAGTATTGATTACTATGTTTCAACGGCACACATCATCATTAAAGTGAGATGGGCAGTGTATGCAATTACTGAGCCGAATTTTCGCAGCAACTCAATTTGAGGCGTTCTGCAGTGACTGATAACGTCATTCAGGTCATTGAAAATCAGCGGCTATTGTTCTTAGTTGCGTACAGCTCTGTGAAAGGTGTAGGGTTACAGTCAATGGAGCTCGCTGACAATGTCGGATACAGTGGGTTCCTGACGGAGGTGTTCAACAGTCGGGTGATAGGTTGGCAGCGATATTCGAGACGTAACCTAGTATATCGCAGGACGGTAGTGTATAGCATCGTGTACTGGCTACGCTTTGTGAAATTTTGATTAGCGTATACAGAGTGTCCCAGGAGGAATGGTCAATATTCATTGATATGACAGGAGCGCTCATTTGAAGCAGAAAACTTCATACGGACATATGAGCTATTCCGAATGATTTCCGAGGTGGAATACATTTAATGCACATTTGTTTTTGTTTAATGTCGCGGACGTATATGACTCACCCACCGAGTCTCTTTAACGTTGTATTCTAGCCCAGCCTACCTCGATGCTTTCATGCTCTTTGCTCGGGATGTATTTCTGCCATTAAACTAGCGCTGAACGCGAGTTGCCCATGGTGTGTTGCGAGCTAAGTAGTGCGAAGGACTGATAGTGTATCCTAGAGAAGAAACAGTTGCAGGATAGAATTTTTTTATTAAAATTCTTGACCAAGGTTTCGGTACATATAAATATACCTTCATCAGAAGTAAACTTCCTGAATAGAAAGACACATTCATTAGAAAAGCCATATCAACGAAAGTGAGAAACAGAAGCTTAAATAACGGTGAAATTGCTAAAGTAATACAGGCACACAATCTTTAGTACTTACTAAAATTACATCATGCACTGGAGAATAATGAAACAATTATGCCAAAAGGCGTCGTCAGTAATTAAAATATCATCTCCATTTGTACAACATGTGTAATGGGCACAGGATCAAAGCGAACAGTTTAACAATGTTACTTCGCCTATGAACTGTTGAGACACGAGTGTGAAGGCACTAAGGTAGATTGTTTCGCCGAGAGAGGGCACTTGCATGTGCCAGACTCGCGCATATTACAATCCATAAATACATACATAAGCGCATCAAAATTATTAAAGGTTGTGTTAATTCAAACTTTGTCTTAATAAATAAAGCGTATCACGCCAATTAAAGACATTTATGTAAACTAGAAATATAGAACCAAATTTACCTGTGTCCTAGTGTCAAACGGATAAAGCTTGCGCTTGGAACATCTAACGAGAGAGGGCACTACTGTAATGCGCGAGAGTCTCGCGTAACGTAGGCAGTGAAATACATACTAGCGAAACAACCAAAATGTTATAATAAAACGAAACCATCTGTCTGTATGAATAAAACATAGTAGTCATTTAACCACACATACACATTGAAATTCATAATTAACAAACATCACAATATGTAGATCCCAACAAGATAGGAAAAGCGCATTTCACCGGCATCAACAAGCAAGAAAATAACTCCTAGTCAGCCAGACTATATTACATTAAGGCAATGAGGGGTTTGAAACTGTCTAAAAAATTTTTGTTTCGAAGCTGCACCTGTTCATTAAGAACAAAACCATCTTTTAGAGACAGATGCTTGAAAATCTCTAATTCTTCGAGCAAGTCTAGTTTGTCACCTTTATCAGCTTCATGAAGCAGCTCTACGTCGTCCAGTTCTCTTGGCGTGTGCTGTAAGAGCCATAGATGTTCAGCAAAGGTGGAATTATATACGTTTTCCCCATTTTTACCTAACTTGTGTTCTTTATACCTAACTTTAATGGGTCTACCTGTCTGCCCTATGTAATAGTTTGGGCAGTCGTTACAAGTAATTTTGTATACACCGGACTTAGTGCTGAGTTCTTCTCGTGCTCCAATATTATGAATTACTCTACGTTTGAGGCTATTATTTACGGAAAACGCAACTCTATAACCGTATTGTTTCTGTAAAAGTCTTTTAATCTTATATGAAACGTTCCCTAAAAATGGAATAGAAATAAAGTTATTACTCTCATAGTTTTTTGCCCTGTTATCTCCTAAAGTAGAAAATTTTACAGCTGTTTTTTTCTTAGCAATTTGGTCAATTAATTTAGGGTCGTATCCATTGTTAGTGGCTATTGATTTTAATAAAAATATTTCATTTTCAAAACAATTCTGTGCTAAAGGTGTGCTCACTGCGCGATGAACTGCAGAATGAAAAAAGGCGATCTTGTGAGTTTGAGGATGACAGGAATCTGCTGGAATAATATTATCAGAAAAAGTTTCTTTACGGAAAATGTCGAAGCTAATGGTGTTACCCGATAACTTAAGTTTCAAATCAAGAAAATTGAGTTCTCTCTCGTTATTTTGTATCTCTTTTGTAAATTTCATTTTCTCGTGGAAACTGTTGAAAACATGAAACAGTTGTTGTAGATCTTGGTCACAACCTTGAAATAGTATGAGTATATCATCAACATAACGAGCATAAAAAGAAATCTTATTGCCTAACGTAGGGTTGTTTTTGAAGAAATTTTCTTCTAGTGCATTCATAAAGATGTCAGCAAAGATGCCAGCTAACGGGCAACCCATGGCTAAGCCGAATGGTTGCTCATACATTTTACCATTAAACTGAAAGTAATTGTAATCTAGTACAACCTGCAGTAGTGACCTAAGTTCCGACAACTGTAGCTCACTTAAAGTTTTATGTTGTCGAATGTTACCTTCAATAATCTTAAGAGTGATATCCACTGGAACATTAGTGTATAAACTTACGACGTCAAAAGAAACCAAACGAGAGGAAGAAGTGATCTCTATTGATTTTAGCTTGTTTATTACCTCAGCACTATTTTTAACAGAGTAATTGTTTTCAAAAACAAAGGCTTCTTTAATTTTAGTGTGTAAAAATCTCGCTAATTTGTGATGTGGGCTCTTTATTCCATTAACAATGGGACGAACTGGGTGTTGACTTTTGTGTACCTTAAACTGACTTCTAAGCGTAGGTGCTCTAGGGTTCATGTTAATTAAGGTTTTCTTTTGAAACTCTTTCGTAAGATGTTTACTTCTTCTTAACGTATCTCTAATTTGCTTTTGTAACGTAGGGGTATGATCCTGCTCAATTTCCAATATACCATTTTCTTCGAAAAAAGCCAAAGTTTTAGCAATGTATTCACTTTTATAGGCTACAACAAGCGAATTTCCTTTGTCTGATTTAGTGATGAGAGCCTCATTATTTTTTAATTTACGGTTAATACTAGTAATAATGTTACCACCTCTCTGTTTTAAATCACTGCTTTTTACCGACTTGACCTCTCTTTCTATAATTGCGCTACATTCATGAGCTATCCTATTTTGTTGGGATTTTTCAGTTTTTACGGAGTCAAGACCAACTTTAAGGTCAACAATAAAATTATCTATCACTTTAGGATCGTTAATATCAGGCATGAAATTGTATTTAAAACCTCTCGCTAGCATGGCGCTTTCTTGAGGGGTAAAGCTTATAGAAGTTTTGTTTAGTACTCTGTCGAAAAATTGGTGTTCGCAATTGACAGTTCTTTTTGCATGAACAACATTAGATTTTGGGGTAAGATTTTCCAGTTTATGAAGTTTAAAATCATGTCTACACTGAATTTCAACCTTACGATTGTGTAACCACTCATTAACACTATGTTTGGCATGTTTTCAACAGTTTCCACGAGAAAATGAAATTTACAAAAGAGATACAAAATAACGAGAGAGAACTCAATTTTCTTGATTTGAAACTTAAGTTATCGGGTAACACCATTAGCTTCGACATTTTCCGTAAAGAAACTTTTTCTGATAATATTATTCCAGCAGATTCCTGTCATCCTCAAACTCACAAGATCGCCTTTTTTCATTCTGCAGTTCATCGCGCAGTGAGCACACCTTTAGCACAGAATTGTTTTGAAAATGAAATATTTTTATTAAAATCAATAGCCACTAACAATGGATACGACCCTAAATTAATTGACCAAATTGCTAAGAAAAAAACAGCTGTAAAATTTTCTACTTTAGGAGATAACAGGGCAAAAAACTATGAGAGTAATAACTTTATTTCTATTCCATTTTTAGGGAACGTTTCATATAAGATTAAAAGACTTTTACAGAAACAATACGGTTATAGAGTTGCGTTTTCCGTAAATAATAGCCTCAAACGTAGAGTAATTCATAATATTGGAGCACGAGAAGAACTCAGCACTAAGTCCGGTGTATACAAAATTACTTGTAACGACTGCCCAAACTATTACATAGGGCAGACAGGTAGACCCATTAAAGTTAGGTATAAAGAACACAAGTTAGGTAAAAATGGGGAAAACGTATATAATTCCACCTTTGCTGAACATCTATGGCTCTTACAGCACACGCCAAGAGAACTGGACGACGTAGAGCTGCTTCATGAAGCTGATAAAGGTGACAAACTAGACTTGCTCGAAGAATTAGAGATTTTCAAGCATCTGTCTCTAAAAGATGGTTTTGTTCTTAATGAACAGGTGCAGCTTTGAAACAAAAATTTTTTAGACAGTTTCAAACCCCTCATTGCCTTAATGTAATATAGTCTGGCTGACTAGGAGTTATTTTCTTGCTTGTTGATGCCGGTGAAATGCGCTTTTCCTATCTTGTTGGGATCTACATATTGTGATGTTTGTTAATTATGAATTTCAATGTGTATGTGTGGTTAAATGACTACTATGTTTTATTCATACAGACAGATGGTTTCGTTTTATTATAACATTTTGGTTGTTTCGCTAGTATGTATTTCACTGCCTACGTTACGCGAGACTCTCGCGCATTACAGTAGTGCCCTCTCTCGTTAGATGTTCCAAGCGCAAGCTTTATCCGTTTGACACTAGGACACAGGTAAATTTGGTTCTATATTTCTAGTTTACATAAATGTCTTTAATTGGCGTGATACGCTTTATTTATTAAGACAAAGTTTGAATTAACACAACCTTTAATAATTTTGATGCGCTTATGTATGTATTTATGGATTGTAATATGCGCGAGTCTGGCACATGCAAGTGCCCTCTCTCGGCGAAACAATCTACCTTAGTGCCTTCACACTCGTGTCTCAACAGTTCATAGGCGAAGTAACATTGTTAAACTGTTCGCTTTGATCCTGTGCCCATTACACATGTTGTACAAATGGAGATGATATTTTAATTACTGACGACGCCTTTTGGCATAATTGTTTCATTATTCTCCAGTGCATGATGTAATTTTAGTAAGTACTAAAGATTGTGTGCCTGTATTACTTTAGCAATTTCACCGTTATTTAAGCTTCTGTTTCTCACTTTCGTTGATATGGCTTTTCTAATGAATGTGTCTTTCTATTCAGGAAGTTTACTTCTGATGAAGGTATATTTATATGTACCGAAACCTTGGTCAAGAATTTTAATAAAAAAATTCTATCCTGCAACTGTTTCTGGCTGCCATCATTTATTGTGATCATACTGTGTTTACCAAGTCATTCAGCATATAGCATGAAAAAGGTATTCTTCCACGTTCACATTTTGAGTCTTAAAGTGAAGTTCAGCGACTGTACAGGAGCAGCTACACACTGCTGAAATGGTGCAGCGTAATGCTACTACCAGCAGACGGTGATTTTCGTATCAGCGTCCTACACGTAAGTATACGCGGACGACTTGTATACATTGTTGAAATGGTGCAGCGTAATGCCACTACCAGCACACGGCGCTTTTCTGCACGTATCAGTGTGCTACGAGTAAATATACATGGATAACTTGTATATATTTCACATACGACGTGTCCACAATCTTCACATTAGCGAGAAGGCCACATGATTTGAATTTTATCGCTGATTAAAAGACAGTCGTCATTATGTGCTGTTCACTGAGGAGCCACGTTTACACGGAATGGAATCAACAACACTCGTCGTAAGTGTCGCAGGAAAATCCACACGCTACACAGGAAACAAATATCAAAACTCGTTTCTCGATCAATGTCTGGTGTGGCATGATCGGTAATATGTTGATGGGTCCAAGCATTTTAGAAGAGCGAATGACTGGGCGCAATTACTTGCATTTTTTGGAAAATTCGTTTTTTAGCACCTTGCGGACGTCTATCTGCCCACACGGACTGCATTGTCCTTCCAACATGACGGAGCCTTTTCACATTTTACCAGACGTGTGAGGGAACATCTCAGTCGCACTTATTCTAATCACTGTATTAGTCGTGATAGTACAATTAACTGACCACCAAGATCGACAGACTTTATGCCATCAGATTTTTATATAAGGGGTTGGACGAAGCCTGAGATGTACTAACGAAAGGTGAATAAGAGAAATGAAGTGCTTGGTCGCATAATGGACGCTGCTGCCCTCATTAGAGAACGTGAAAAAAATTGAAATTTGTGGTAAGTTCTATGGGACCAAACTGCTGGGGTCATCGGTCCCTAGGCTTACACACTACTTAATCTAACTAACTTACGCTAAGGACAACACACAGACACCCATGCTCCAAGGGAGGACGCGAACCTCCGACGGGGGGAGCCGCGCGAACCGTGGCAAGGCGCCTGAGACCGAAAGGCTACCCCGCGCGGCTAGGGAACGTGCAGAGGTACTCAGACAAGAAAAACAATATGTTTTTTCAAGAGTGCACAAATGCACTGAAGTTGATAATCGGACATTTGAATGTTTATTGAGAACAGTAGAACACATGTAATGTGAGGTGTACGATAATGCTTCTAGGTGAACGTGATAAAAATAATTGTTTTTCAGTCGTTACTTTGTAAAAAGTGCGTTGTAGTGTTGGCTCGCAATTGTTTCTGTGCACATGTGTTAGCTTGACAACCTATTACATAGTACAGAAAATAAATAGCGATGTCCATTAATCCGTTCTGTCTCGGAAACCACTCGGAATAGGGTGTATATCCATATGAAATTTTTTGCTTCAAATGATCGTTTCTGTCGTATACCTGAATACTGACCATTCCTCCCCGGACACCCTCTATAATGCTAAGATGATAAAATTGTTGGCAGCTATATTCGTAATGCAACTTAATGAAACATAGGATTTTCGTGTATAACACCACGTATCAGATTCGTTTTGCGGATCTGCACCATGATTAGCGTATATAATGCAAAGAGGATCGTGATGTTACGTTGCTTTCACTCTAATTGGCCCCCCTACCGCAGATGAATGTGGAAGAGAAAGAAACAATAAAAGGCCGACTGACTGATACCTCTGAGTCTGAACAGCTTAAGCCACGCGCACTTCACATTATATGTTTTTAGAGATAATAATTTTCAAGCCCCTCGTTTTGGAAGGCACGTGTCGCATGTAATCCAGCATTGGGGATATGAAAGGAGCCTCCACACAAATTTCTTTTATTTTGAAGTCGGGTGTCCCTCCCCTGGGGACCCTCAGATCCTTTCAGTTCCTTTTTTTTTACAGATGTGAAGCATATGAGGAGCACGCCTGATTTTAAACAACGTATCTTGTCAGGATACAAAATGAACGTCATATCTGTCAACTTACAGACGATTTGGCGGGTGGGGGGGAGGGGAGGGAGCCAGAGAGAGAGAGATACAGATAGAGAGAATAGCATCAATTACAGACTTACAGTGCAGACCACACAACTCCGACATTCTGTGAATGCTACGAACAAATACGTACAGATGTAAGATGATGACAATTGAGGGTACATTTGCTACATCGATAGATATCGGCGTCAGTGATGGGGACCTCGTAGCCTGCAACCAAAAGTGAGATGAAACACACCGCTCACTACAAAGTGATTTTGAGTCCGACGAGAGGAGCTTAGATTCTCATTCCACGATAATCAGTCTACAGCGTGTGTGCCTCATCAGCTGCTCTTACTACAGATGTTACTTGAATTACGAGCTGAAATTGGATTCCGATTTCTGGGCTGCTTTGAGGTGATTGGATGTGCTCTAAATATTATGATTGTACAATAAACCGCTTCGTGGGTAACACATTGTTGGCGAGGATATTCCAACTCTATGTGTGCCTCATGATGGACCCTGTGCTACCAAAAATCTTAGAACAGCAACTGGCACTTCTCTAGAAATTACAGACTTTGGAAGAAAGCGCCAGGATCAGATGCTTGAACAGGAAGGAATATGTTTCCACCAGCAAGTGAAACAGCAGGAGCCCCTGCTCACTTGTCTTTAGCAGGAACAATAGCAGAAATCTACAACACTGACAGCACTCACGCTATAATCTGTCAGATTTCCCACATCTGACGTTTGCGCCCTACGTCGATGCCAGGGAAAAAGTTCGACGGTTTCAGCATCATTCTCAGTAATTTCAAGTATCAGATGCGTAGCTTCAAAAGTCTTTTTTGTTCTTATGTTCTAAAGTTTTTCGCCTCTCGCGCCAAGTAACTCCCTTAGTAAAACCGATAGATTTCATGTTTTATGCAATTTGTAACATATTAGACAATCATTTTTGTAGCCACACGCATGTAGTGCTCCGGCCGGCATCCAAATAACGACAAAAAAGTCAAGAGCAATCATATCGCTCACTGGATTACCACCCCTCGCAGCTTTACGTGTAAATGCAGACCCAGTTGTGGAACGTGTCAAATACCTTTCAAGGACTCGGTGACCGTAGCCTTAGGCTACAACCAAATAGGGAAAATCGACGGGAAACATTGAAATTAACTGATCTTCTCTTAGAGAAAATGCTGTACGTAGCTCAAGGTTTCAAGGTGGCAGAAACTACAGGCAAACAGAGCGACAGTTGGAAGTGCCCATATCACATATACCTAACACACCTCCAAGGGGACATAATACATATGTTGGACATCCCAGAAATGAAAAGCCACCGTTGTATTAGCTCCAAAGATTTTTGTAGTAATAAATCTGCAACGCCACGCAGAAATCTTTTCGCTCATAGACCTCGTTATCGAAATGTGAAAATGGTTTTGTGTCACGTCCTAGGCATTCGTGTTCGTATCATTTGGTGCGGTGTAACAGCAGTAAACATGATCTGATAACAATTTTTTTAAAGCAAACGATAACATGAACGTTGGCCTTTCACATCAGAAACCTAAGAACGTATGCTCACTTTTAACGCAATATGTTCCTGCACGTAGCTGTCACGGTTATTTTTCCTCCCATTTGTATTCGAGACGAGGGCTCGATACAAAAATGTAGTAGGAACGACAGGCATTATGGTTGTTAATTTACCAGATGTGAAAAACATCTTTGCGTTAGAAGCTTTCACCGTGTTCGGTTTCTTAATTCAAGATAAAGTAACTCCAATCTTTTCCCACTGAGTGCTCTGAAAAAGAGGATTTGCTGAATAGTTCGAACATAATTTTTGAGCTATCGGTAAGATACGCAACTCAGTTACAATGTCGCATTACACTTAAACCAACAGCTCCCGAAAAATGTGGCAAGGTTCGACCGATTCTGTTTGGTCTCAGGATATCATTTGAACAAGAACTGGAGAGATTATAAGAAATGAAAATTATCGAACTCATTCCCGATAACGACTGGGCCACTCACGTGATAAACATAAGGAAACAAAATAGATTCATGAGAATTTGTGGGGATTTAAAAGGCGCGACTAACGCACAAACAGCTGCATACGAATACGCCATTCCAGCCGAGCATTCCTCTATAGCTGATCGAAGCGGAAATTATCGACCTAGGAGTTTCGTGACAGCCGCCAGGATCCACGACAACCTGTCTCACCAATGGATCAGCCATTACATCAATTATTCGCCCCTACCACCAGCCAAAACCAGGCTCTTCCAGTCTTTCATGCCTGGTAGGCTGTTCCTCTCGTTACGGGGCCGTCTTCACGAGCGTGGCTCAGATTCTCAGTCTACGAAAGGCGTTCAATCAGTAAAGCAACACCTATTTTTCTGAAAGCACGTTGGTTTTATTAAGAATTCCAATAAAACATATTATTGCCCACTCTTTTAGCCACAAAACTCTGTTTTTCAGTATAACTCCGTTCAGTGCGAGGGCCATACACCACCTTAGCCGGAGGGCCGGTATGCCTGTATGGTTCTCTACTGGACCACGTCGGAGTCAACGTCTTGCTGGATCAATTACCACTCCATCCTTCACGTACCTCTTCTCGCGGAATGCTTCCTTCATTGGGTCAAACAGATGGAAGTTGGAAGTTGAGAGATCCGAGTTATAGGGTGGATGAGGAAGAACAGTCCAATAAAGTTTTGTTAGCTCTCAGGTGTGCAAACTTCTGTGAGGCCTAGCGTTGTCATGGAGAAGGAGAAGTTAGTTTGCATCTGTCAATTACCTTTACTGACAGTGTCCGCACCTACCAATTTTACGGGAGGCACAGCTGTATGCAGTTTACCGGCACGCTGGAGGTCGGTCAAGTTTGCGCGACCTTGTTGCGATGATGATAAACGCCTCTCCCAACGACTTACTATGGTTTTATTCACTGTCAGGTCTCTGTAGATCTTCTGCAAGCACTTATGAATACCTGAGATGCTCTGGTTTTCCGCCAAAAGAAACGCTATGACAGCTCTCTGCTTGGAATGCACCTCCGTTACAGACGCCATTTTGAAGGCTACCTATACCGCCGGCACCTATCGGAACCTCATGAAACTATAGGGGCTGAAGCGGAAATATTCCGCTATGTCTCAAAACAAATCTCGAATTTTTTCAACTGAAACTGGGTGATAAAAAAGTGTTCCATTACTAATGAACGCCCCTCGTAGACAACTAGGTTACCTGCCCCAACTGTCATTACTGTTACGAACAGTGCTTCGGGCTTGATTGTGGACCATTGCTACGAGGCTGTATTGTATTTTGTATATAACGTAGCGTTGTATACGATTAATTGTCTATCGACAGCACCACCGATAGAAACACGCTGTATTCATACAATCTGGTGACAGCGCACCTTAGCAATTGCGTTATAACCCCCATCTGCAGCACAACAACCAATAAATTATCTTGTAAATATCTCACGAACGCTAGAAGGTTTTTTTTATTTCTTTCAATTCACTATTAGTCTAGTATCGGCACATGTCCGTCATCAGCGGCATCTGGATTACAAATGACAAAATATGCTATACAAAATACTCATATCTGGCTTATAGTGTTGTGCATGAGGTGAACTTCTTGCTACCCTTCCACATGTCGTATTATTACTTGACTAATATACAGGGCGAGTAAAATAAAACACTCACGGAAAATATTTATAAGACTGACGCGGAACTGGCCCTTCTTAATGAGCAGGAGAACAGCCCATCGGAGAAATTGCTGGAAAGAATGATTTCGATTCAACAATCGGCTGGTGTTACAGGTTTGCACATGCGCATTTCCCGCATTCTCTGTCCCGGGTACTACACTGTGTTATTATGATCGTATGAGCGTTAAGAGCAGACATGTATAATGGCCAGTTGAATGCAACGCAAGATGATGCTCACGATAAAACAGCCCGTCTTCGTTGTTGAGTGCTATACGGGATTGAATTCGTGGGAAACCTGTGCAGAACTGTTTGAGTGAGGTTTACAGTCTGAAAGCGTTTTTGCAAAACCTGCAGATAATTGTGAAATGCAAGAATTAGTAGGAAATCGGCGTTAAACGGGCTCTGTAACGAATTAAATCCATAACTATCCGAAAAGAGTTCGAATACCAGAAAACATAGTAAAGGAATGAGTGGAACAAATTCCAACGAAATTTCAGCACCTCTTATCTGTGCAAGTGGAAACTGAGAGATCGTCGTGTCGAAACATTATCAAGAGAATCCTGTATCTGCGTACTGACGAATTTACCGTTGCGCATGAGTTAATGCATAACAGCGACCTTTCGAGTGCTGAGTTCTGCCGGTGGTTTCTGAATAAAGTGGAATCTGGACTTTTTGATCCTTAGTTTCTTATTTCTGCAGATAAGGACTGGTTCAGTATGTCGAGTTATGTGAACTCACAGAACGTACGTGATTATACATCAGAAAATTCCCAGTAGTACTGTGAAGAGGATTTGCATAATTTCAGCTTTTGTGTTTGGTGCATTTTAAACGGACGCCTTCACCGAACTGTTGATGCTAACCGGTATGTCGAGAATCTGTTTAATCCATATGCGATTCAAGTCACAGAAGATGAACGACAGTACAGATGTTTTCAGCAGGGCGAAGCAACAGCGCACACCGCCCTAACAACCTTCTCACCAGTACAAGTTCGGTGAAGATAGGACAATCAGCAGAGGTAGTACAGTCTCCTGGCCACGTCTATTGCCTGACGTCTCTCTCTGTGATTTTACCTTTGGAGTATTTTAAAGGATCAGTTGGAGTCAAATAAAGACATTTGGAGACAGTAATTAAAAAAAAAACACAAGTCCACCTTCTGACACTATATGAATTACAATAAGGTGCCAAAAGTCATGGGATAGCAGTTCGTTAGAAGCCCCCTGCAGAAATATTGAGGCATGCTGCTTCTATGACGATCCATAATTGCGAAAGTGTTTCCGGTGCAGGATTTTGTGCACGAACAGACTCCTCGATTATGAACCATAAATTTTCGATGGGCGAAATATTTTCCGGGCGATCTAGGTGGCCAAATCTTTCGTTCACAATGTTCTTCAAACCAATCGCGAATAATTGTGACCCAGAAACATGGTGCATTGTCATCCATAAAACTTCCATCGTCGTTTGGGAATACGAGGTCCATGAATATCTGCAAATGTTCTCCAAGTAGCCTAACATAACCATTTCCAGTCATTGATTCGTTCAGTTGGACCAAAGACAAAATATGTATAATATAAACACAGCCCGCACTACTATGGAGCAACAACCAGTTTGCACAGTGCCCTGCTGACAACCTGGGTCTATGACTTCCTGAGTCTGTGCAACACTCGAACCCTAACATCAGCTCTTACCAACTAAAATCGGGATTCATCTGACCAGGCCACGGTTTTCCAGTGATCGAGCGTCCAACCTATGGTCAAGAGTCCAGGAGAGACGCTGCAGGCGATGTCGTGCTGTTAGCTAAGGTACCCGCTTCGGTCGCCTGTTGCTTTAACCCATTAACACTAAATTTCGCCAAACTGTCATAACGGATACGTTTGTCGTACGCCCCACATTAATTTTTGTGGTTATTTCATGCACTGTTTCCCGTCTGTTAGCACTGACAACTATACGCAAACGCCGCTTTTCTACGTCGTTAAGAGGAGGTCATAGGCAGCTGCGACACCCGTAGTGAGAGGTAATACCTGAAATTTGGTATTATCGAAACACTCTTGACACTGAAGATCTCGAAATATTAAATTCCTCAATGATTGCTGAAACGAAATGTCCAATGCATCTAGTTCCAATCATCTTTCCCCGTTCAAAGTCTGTTAATTTCCGCCGTGCGTCCAGAATCACGATGGGCATCTTTACATATGAATCACCTGAATACAAATGACAGGCCGGCCGCGGTGGTCTCGCGGTTCTAGGCGCGCAGTCCGGAACCGCGCGACTGCTGCGGTCGCAGGTTCGAATCCTGCCTCGGGCATGGATGTGTGTGGTGTCCTTAGCTTAGTTAGGTTTAAGTAGTTCTAAGTTCTAGGGGACTGATGACCACAGATGTTAAGTCCCATAGTGCTCAGAGCCATTTGAACCATTTGAATACAAATGACAGCTCTGTCAATACACTGCCCTTTTATATCTTGTGTATGCGATACTACCGCGATCTGCATATGTGCATATTGCTATCCCATGACTTCTGTCACCTCAATGTATTGGTTTTAGTCTATTTGTCCGACGCTAGGAAATCACTGACAGAACAACATAAAATTCTCAACCTAGAAGTATTTTAAAATAGAAATTATATTCATAACAGCACAGGTCCATGAACTAGAGCTGCTAATACGTGCCTTGTGACTGTGATATTGACAGTATAAAGCAGAAGAAAGGAAGATACTGCCTACACACCAAATCAGTGGGTTAAGATAATCCACGAAAATGTTACACAAGCGTTGTTGATGTATAGCAATCCATGATAATAGATTACAAAACCTTCTTTTACAGCTTGAAGGAACCTGTTCCTCTGAAAAATAATCAAGCGAAGTGCAAAGTGACGACATATAAAATCATTGAGTACCATAAGAACTATGTGACTGTGGGTAGCACTGCAAGTCGCTGATGCACACATGCTCTTTTAGTTCGTGAATAGTGTCTTGAATCTTCAAACTCAAATTTTATCGTGAGAAACTCAAGGGTAGTTTTTAAATCGTAGGAGGTAGCATATGTAAGATGTTGTAGGTAACAGCAACAGCGTCTACGACATCATCACACGGTGCAAAATTACATGTAACGTAGGTATTCCTTATTCTTCTTATTATTATTATTTCATAAGAAAGTAACTCCGCGGTCAGGCCTAAAGGACCTTGCGATACCGACCGGTTGTCATGGTATTATTATTTTATAGAAATCAGAAATAATAAACTTCTCAAACTAACATTTTGTAATGTTATGGATTTCAATACCTAAATATTTCTTATTGTTCTGTTTTACTTCATTCACGAGTCAACTGTAGGTGAAAGAAGACTGGTTAATGTAAATTTTCCTTTTAAACTAATTCTTATCTTTGTACTTACATCACCTAGGGATGGCAGCAGCAAGCTCCCCCGATGTAAACTTGAGTACAAGCAAGTGGGCCACAGCCCGCCCACGTGTTCACTTACCGAATCACACTTACAGGAACACAATGAACTGTGACGCTAAGAACTTATAGATTTAATGTTCATATGTTACCTTTGAAGCAGGTGAGTATTTTAATGAAAGAATATTCCATTTTTATAGATAGCAGATGTTTTGCCCATACGCCAGGTCTGGGTTTTCCATAGAAGAAAAGGGCGGGAACCGCCTCATTCGAATACCCGCTCGATTCAAATATAACAAAAATGTGAATCAAACTCTAAAGCCTCAGTTGTGTTTGAAGTTTCGCTGTTTGCAGACTGAAGCCCCTAGGTGCAGTTAATAATTTAATGCCATAAAAACGTCATTTATGTCTTGTTGTGTAGGATAAAACACGCGGTCATCTCTAAACAAAAAACATACAGACAACAGTTCTGAATTGAGCAATTTTTACTACTGCCGGCAATCGCATATCGCCGGAACTTACACATTTCTAACGTAAGACTGTACTGTCCGTGGCATACAAGCTTAGTATTTTTTGAGAATGATTAGTAAATGAGTCGAAACCAGACGTGTGAGAAAAAAAAAGTGTGGCAGCTTGAGTGTTTGATTACAATAAATACCAAGTACATTACTGGACATTAGAATTGCTACACCAAGAAGAAATGCAGATGATAAACGGGTATCCGTTGGGCATATATATTATACTACAACTGACATGTGATTACATTTTCACTCAATTTGGGTGCATAGATCCTGAGAAACCAGTACCCAGAACAACCACCTCTGGCCGTAATACCGGCCTTCATACGCCTGGGCATTGAGTCAAACAGAGCTTAGATGGCGTGTACAGGTACAGCTGCCCATGCACCTTCAACACGATACCACAGTTCTTCAACAGTAGTGACTGGCGTATTGTGACGAGCCAGTTGCTAGGCCACCATTGACCAGACGTTTTCAATTGGTGAGAGATCTGGAGAATGTGCTGGCCAGGGCAGCATTCGAACATTTTCTATATCCAGAAAGGCCCGTACAAAACCTGCAACATGCGGTCGTGCATTATCCTGCTGAAATGTAGGGTTTCGCAGGGATCGAATGAAGGGTAGATTCACGGGTCGTAACACATCTGAAATGTAACGTCCACTGTCCAAAGTCCCGTCAGTGCGAACAAGAGGTGACCGAGACGTGTAACCAATGGCACCACATACCATCACGCCGGGTGATAAGCCAGTATGGCGATGACGAATACACGCTCCCAATGTGCGTTCACCGCGATGTCGCCAAACACGGATGCGAAAATCATGATGCTGTAAACAGAACCTGGATTCATCCGAAAAAATGACGTTTTGTCATTCGTTCACCCAGGTTCGTCGTTGAGTACACTATCGCAGGCGCTCCTGTCTGTGATGCAGCGTCAAGAGTAACCACAGCCATAGTCTCCGAGCTAACAGTGCATGCTGCTACAAACGTCGTCAAACTGTTCGTGCAGATCTACATCTACATCTACATTGATACTCCGCAAGCCACCCAACGGTGTGTGGCGGAGGGCACTTTACGTGCCACTGTCATTACCTCCCTTTCCTGTTCCAGTCGCGTATGGTTCGCGGGAAGAACGACTGTCTGAAAGCCTCCGTGCGCGCTCTAATCTCTCTAATTTTACATTCGTGATCTCCTCGGGAGGTATAAGTAGGGGGAAGCAATATATTCGATACCTCATCCAGAAACGCACCCTCTCGAAACCTGGACAGCAAGCTACACCGCGATGCAGAGCGCCTCTCTTGCAGAGTCTGCCACTTGAGTTTATTAAACATCTCCGTAACGCTATCACGGTTACCAAATAACCCGGTGACGAAACGCGCCGCTCTTCTTTGGATCTTTTCTATCTCCTCCGTCAATCCGACCTGGTACGGATCCCACACTGATGAGCAATACTCAAGTATAGGTCGAACGAGTGTTTTGTAAGCCACCTCCTTTGTTGATGGACTACATTTTCTAAGCACTCTCCCAATGAATCTCAACCTGGTACCCGCCTTACCAACAATTAATTTTATATGATCATTCCACTTCAAATCGTTCCGTACGCATACTCCCAGATATTTTACAGAAGTAACTGCTACCAGTGTTTGTTCCGCTATCATATAATCATACAATAAAGGATCCTTCTTTCTATGTATTCGCAATACATTACATTTGTCTATGTTAAGGGTCAGTTGCCACTCCCTGCACCAAGTGCCTATCCGCTGCAGATCTTCCTGTATTTCGCTACAATTTGTTGTCTTGCAAACGTCCCCATCTGTTGACTCAGGGATCGAGACGTGGCTGCACGATCCGTTACAGCCATGCGGATAAGATGCCTGTCATCTCGACTGCTAGTGATACTAGGCCGTTGGAATCCAGCACGGCGTTCCGTATTACCCTCGTGAACCCACCGATTGCATATTCTGCTAACAGTTATTGGATCTCGACCAACGCGAGTAGCAATGTCACGATACAATAAACCACAATCGCGATAGGCTACAATCCGACCTTTATCAAAGTCGGAAACGTGATGGTACGCATTTCTCCTCCTTACACGAGGCCTCACAACAACGTTTCACCAGGCAACGCCGGTCAACTGCTGTTTGTGTATGATAAATCTGTTGGAAACTTTCCTCAAGTCAGCACTTAGTAGGTTTCGCCAGCGGCGCCAACCTGTGTGAATGCTCTGAAAATTTAATCATTTGCATATCACAGCGTCTTCTTGCTGTCGGTTAAATTTCGCTTCTGTAGCACGTCATCTTCGTGGTGTAGCAATTTTAATGGCCAGTAGTGTGCCAGTTGCGTAAGAGCTCCAGTGCCTCGAGAAGTGGCACCACTAAATACTGTCTCATGGGCAGAAAGGATACACGTAACTTAATCACGTCAATAGTACGGACGAAACACTGTTTTCAGCCAAAAAGAGCACATTAGCATAGTCAGTCTCCCGTCGTTAATGAACCCTATTCAGTGCAACACCATTGCTCAGTACGTAAAAATCCGGAAATTAATTTGAAATGTTGGAGTGTGCACATTTGAAAATCTTAAATGGTTGTTAAGTTGGAACGACTGTCGCTTCTTCTATATGCTATGCGCAAAAATCAAGTTACATCCTGTTTAGAATTCTGCTTTAGTCATTTAGTCTTGTCGCAACTGAGTACTTTGGTTCTCAAGGTGGAAGAGAGCAAGGGCGAAACACCTCCAACAGAAACATAAGCAAGCACGATGCAACCATCGCTGCGTCATCCTGATCTTACGGTGTCTTTGAACGGCAATATTGGACGGCAATATTCGGACATGTCCGAAAGAACAGACACCATATCCATATAAATACACTCCTGGAAATTGAAATAAGAACACCGTGAATTCATTGTCCCAGGAAGGGGAAACTTTATTGACACATTCCTGGGGTCAGATACATCACATGATCACACTGACAGAACCACAGGCACATAGACACAGGCAACAGAGCATGCACAATGTCGGCACTAGTACAGTGTATATCCACCTTTCGCAGCAATGCAGGCTGCTATTCTCGCATGGAGACGATCGTAGAGATGCTGGATGTAGTCCTGTGGAACGGCTTGCCATGCCATTTCCACCTGGCGCCTCAGTTGGACCAGCGTTCGTGCTGGACGTGCAGACCGCTTGAGACGACGCTTCATCCAGTCCCAAACATGCTCAATGGGGGACAGATCCGGAGATCTTGCTGGTCAGGGTAGTTGACTTACACCTTCTAGAGCACGTTGGGTGGCACGGGATACATGCGGACGTGCGTTGTCCTGTTGGAACAGCAAGTTCCCTTGCCGGTCTAGGAATGGTAGAACGATGGGTTCGATGACGGTTTGGATGTACCGTGCACTATTCAGTGTCCCCTCGACGATCACCAGTGGTGTACGGCAAGTGTAGGAGATCGCTCCCCACACCATGATGCCGGGTGTTGGCCCTGTGTGCCTCGGTCGTATGCAGTCCTGATTGTGGCGCTCACCTGCACGGCGCCAAACACGCATACGACCATCATTGGCACCAAGGCAGAAGCGACTCTCATCGCTGAAGACGACACGTCTCCATTCGTCCCTCCATTCACGCCTGTCGCGACACCACTGGAGGCGGGCTGCACGATGTTGGGGCGTGAGCGGAAGACGGCCTAATGGTGTGCGGGACCGTAGCCCAGCTTCATGGAGACGGTTGCGAATGGTCCTCGCCGATACCCCAGGAGCAACAGTGTCCCTAATTTGCTGGGAAGTGGCGGTGCGGTCCCCTACGGCACTGCGTAGGATCCTACGGTCTTGGCGTGCATCCGTGCGTCGCTGCGGTCCGGTCCCAGGTCGACGGGCACGTGCACCTTCCGCCGACCACTGGCGACAACATCGATGTACTGTGGAGACCTCACGCCCCACGTGTTGAGCAATTCGGCGGTACGTCCACCCGGCCTCCCGCATGCCCACTATACGCCCTCGCTCAAAGTCCGTCAACTGCACATACGGTTCACGTCCACGCTGTCGCGGCATGCTACCAGTGTTAAAGACTGCGATGGAGCTCCGTATGCCACGGCAAACTGGCTGACACTGACGGCGGCGGTGCACAAATGCTGCGCAGTTAGCGCCATTCGACGGCCAACACCGCGGTTCCTGGCGTGTCCGCTGTGCCATGCGTGTGATCATTGCTTGTACAGCCCTCTCGCAGTGTCCGGAGCAAGTATGGTGGGTCTGACACACCGGTGTCAATGTGTTCTTTTTTCCATTTCCAGGAGTATATATAGTTCTGGCAATACCGGGCATGACCTTCTTCTTCCGTGCGGATGCACACACATTATCCGAAATCTTAAGGGACTTGGAAAGAATGTCTTCCACGAGTAATGAGTGTGTTGGGGTGGGACACTACAGACGTAGTGTGTGGATATACAAGGTGAGAATGTGAATCTCGCGGGAGGCTTGCGCGAGATAGTCCCTGCAGTCGCACTATTCTTTGTGCCCTCGGTGGCACAGATGGATAGAGCGTCTGCCATGTAAGCAGGAGATCCCGGGTTCGAGTCCCGGTCGGGGCACACATTTTCACCTGTCCCCGTTGATATATATCAACGCCCGCGAGCAGCTGGCGGTATTAATATAATTTTAATTTCATTCTAGACGGCTGCAGGTCATCAATGGTGTCTGTTCTTTCGGACATGTCGGAAACAACAGACACCATATCCATATAAATCTTTATATAGTAGCTCCTCAGCTGTGAAGTGGTTGAATGTCCTACAACGATGACCATCCACCAGTGATAAATCTTTGACAGTATTGAGAATCGAGGCACAAATCTTTGTGTGACATTTAGGTACGCTGACCACTATGGGATGCTGTTGAGCATTCGACGATCCCATCCGACGGCCAGATCACGATGAAGTGTCTAAAATGTCCTCACTTCACGAGATACTGCAGGATTCGAGTCGACAATGGGTCGAGCGCTGTTGCATTGGCATGCAAAAGCACCGTCGGTGATAGAAATGGGTAATGTTAAACAGTATGTCGCGTCCCCATTATTGGTTTGGGGCAATCTTTACCACATATCGTAATACGATGTAGAATTTTAGAAAATGTTTTTTGCTGGCGTATCATGTCATTTCTGGAAACCCAGAATCTACTCTGTAGGAATCAACATGGAGTCCGGAAACAGCGATCGTGTGTGACCCAACTCGCTTTATTTGTTCATGAGACCCAGAAAATATTAGATACAGGCTCCCAGGTAGATGCCATTTTCCTTGAATTCCGGAGGGCGTTCGATACAGTTGCGCACTGTCGCCTGATAAACAAAGTAAGAGCCTACGGAATATCAGACCAGCTGTGTGGCTGGATTGAAGAGTTTGCAGCAAACAGAACACAGCATGTAGTTCTCAATGGAAATACGTCTACAGACAAAGTAGCCTCTGGCATGCCACAGGGGAGTGTTATAGGACCATTGCTTGTCACAATATATATATATAAATGACCTAGTAGATAGTGTCGGAAGTTCCATGCGGCTTTTCGCGAATGATGCTGTAGTATATAGAGAAGTTGCAGCATTAGAAAATTGCAGCGAAAAGCAGGAAGATCTGCAGCGGATAGGCACTTGGTGCAGGGACTGGCAACTGACCCTTAACATAGACAAATGTAATGTATTGCGAATACATAGAAATAAGGATCCTTTATTGTGCGATTATATGATAGTGGAACAAACACTGGTAGCAGTTACTTCTGTAAAATATCTGGGAGTGTGCGTACGGAACGATTTGAAGTGGAATGATCATATAAAATTAATTGTTGGTAAGGCGGATGTCAGGTTGAGATTCATTGGGACAATCCTTAGAAAATGTAGTCCATCAACAAAGGAGGTTACATACAAAACACTCGTTCGACCTATACTTGAGTATTGCTCATCAGTGTGGGATCCGTACCAGGTCGGGTTGACGGAGGAAATAATCCAAAGAAGAGCGGCGCGTTTCGTCACATGGTTATTTGGTAAGCGTGATAGCGTTACGGAGATGTTTAGCAAACTCAAGTGGCAGACTCTGCAAGAGAGGGGCTCTGCATCGCGGTGTAGCTTGCTGTCCAGGTTTCGAGAGGGTGCGTTTCTGGATGAGGTATCGAATATATTGCTTCTCCCTACTTATACCTCCCGAAGAGATCACGAATGCAAAATTAGAGAGATTCGAGCGCGCACGGAGGCTTTCCGGCAGTCGTTCTTCCCGCGAACCATACGCGACTGGAACAGGAAAGGGAGGTAATTACAAAAAAAAAAAAAAAAAAAAAAAAAAAAAAGGCTCTGAGCACTATGGGACTTAACAGCTATGGTCATCAGTCCCCTAGAACTTAGAACTACTTAAACTTAACTAACCTAAGGACATCACACAACACCCAGCCATCACGAGGCAGAGAGAATCCCTGACCCCGCTGGGAATCGAACTCGGGAACCCGGGCGTGGGAAGCGAGAACGCTACCGCAGGAGGTAATTACAGTGGCACATAAAGTGCCCTCCTCCACACACCGTTGGGTGGCTTGCGGAGTATAAATGTAGATGGCAAGCGCTTACTACTTTCAGACGGGCGATTCCAAGTGAAGCGCTGGTGCAAGGGTACGTGTTTCACTTTTGTTGTGTCAGTGACATTTAATGGACGACTGCGAACAACATTTGTCTTCCAGTCACGGGCAGCCACGAAATCGGACGGGATGGTGCTGAACGGAAAGTTGAAGTCCTTGTGAGGTCACTAAACCTCCGTAGGTGGGCAGTCCGCGTTTGCTACGCTACAGCGCCACGCATTACCGGACCGGCGCTACGTATCACGTAACTGACCAATCGATCGCATTAACTCGCTAGCGGGATCGCTGTAGCGGAATGCCGTCACAAGCCGCCGTAACTCAGCAATTAGGACAACGTGAATCACAGTGACCCACAGGATGCGCCCAGAGCCACCTTGACCTATATAAACAGCACCGCCAGGTGATGAGCATCATTAACGTCTTATGGACGTCCCGTTTAGCCTCATCTTTCATTAACCTACTTTCCTACAAGCATATGAAGACGTAATTCCAAAGGCCAAATGTGCCTTCAAAGACACATCAATAGTTTAGTCTTGCGTATGCAGTTTCAAAACAGGAGACGTCTGCAGGAACAGCTATCAAGATATCACTTCATTCTCCTCTACTGTGTGTGTGGAGACTGTGAGCTCTGTGACTGTATATTTAAATGATGTAAGCCGCTTTACTGTGGCAATAACTTTTTTATTCATATTTTCAACTTCTTTGATCTGAACTACGCCCTCAGCATTAGGTGCCTTTACAGGGAAGAGAGGGTGGAGGACTAGAATTTATTATCTCACAGACGACGATGTCGTTAGAAATTAGGGCCGAGCTCGTTATGAACAGAGGCAGTAAAGGAAATCGGATGTAACCTATTCAAAGGAACCATTTTAGGTTTTGCCTTGCACGCTTTTCGGGAATCCAAGGAATACCTAAGTACAGAATTTGGATGGCGATCTGGACCACCTTTCTTCCGAATGCAGTTCCGGGGTCATAACAGCTGCACTGATTCTCTCTGTGTGCCATTTAATTAAGTGGTATTTATATGAAATATGTTTCAGTAACTGTTTGCCATTTTTTGCAGTGAAAAATCAAACTAAAGAAGAAATTGTCCCGTGACAGAAACTAAATCAGAACTGACTACCGCACACATAAATGTTTATTACCGAAGATAAAATGAAAAAAAAAAAAACAAAAACAAAATATAATTTAATTTTCAGCAAAAACAAAACCAGATAGAATTTAATTTTGATTAAAAGAATAATACAGCAGAAACTGATGCACATGACACCTAACACAGAGAGATACAGCAGCAATGTCGTTTACAAAGTTAATTCATTCCACCCGAACTCGTTCGCATATGCCAATAGCTTCAGGATCAACTGCCTCTGGAACTCTGCCGCTGACACTCAGATTTTGTAATCTGTACACTACAATATAAATAGCCAATCCAAGTTATCGTACAGGCAACTAAGGGCGTGCCCTCAAACACATAGTGCTGAGAAAAAAGTTGAAAATAAAATAGCAACCGACGCAAAAAGCATCTGCAATCATTCGCAATAAATTATTTTCCTACATGATAGGCACGCGGTTAGTAATGACCGGGTGACGAATACAGTAAGTTGTTTCTGTACTTTGTGTAGTCGTAACGTCACATGTCCTCCTGAAGTCGCCATAAAGACTGACAGAATATGCACTGTAGGAATTGTTTCGTGATTTACGCCTATATCTGTAATCTGATAACCACTGTGAAGTGTTTATCAGAGGGTACGTCCCATTCTTTCGGATATTAGGGCTTTTTCCCGTCCTATTCAAGTATGGAGCGCTGGCAGCATGATTGTTTCAACGCCTCTATTTGCGCTGCAATTTAATCTTGTCATTGCGATGCCTCTATCTCAAAGCATCTGTCAGTTCAGTTCTTTCAGTATCTTCGTGGCACACTCCCATGTGCCAAACAAATATGTGATCATTTTTGTCGCCCTTTTTTGTATCTGGTATGGGTCGCACGGACTTGAGCAATATTCCAGGATGCGCTGCACAAGTGTTTTGTATCCAATCTCCTTTGTAGACTGAATGAATTTCCCTAGTATTCTGCCACTGAACCGCAGTCTGTCACCTGCTTGATCTACGACTGAAATTATGTGATCGTTCCATTTAATATTTTTGCACATTGTTACATACAAGTATATGCAGGAGTTGACCGCTTCCAACTGTGACACCCTGATACTGTAGCCGCAGGATACTACGTTTTTTTCGTTTTGTGAACTGAACTGTTCTGCCTTCAAGGTCATTAATATAAGAACATGAACAGCAAAGGTCCCAATAAACTTCCATGGGGAACACCTGAAGCTACTTTTACGTCCGTCCAAGTTAACGCGTTGTGTCTTCCCCTCCAAGAAATCCTCAGTCCAGAGAAAAATCTCTCTTGAAACACCATATTATCGTACTTTCGGTAAGAAGCATGTGTATGGAACTGAATCAAACGCATTTCTCAAATCAAGGAACGCTACACTGTCTGATTGCATTGTTCCATGGCTTTCAGGAATACATGGGAGAAAAGAACATGGATTTCACATGATCGATGTTTTCTGAATCCATGCTCGTTGATATAGAGGAGGCCACTCTGTTAGAGATATCTGGTAACATCTGTGCTCAGAGTAAGTTCTCAGATTCTACAACAAATAGTTGTCAAGGATGTTGGACAGTAGTTTCTAGATCATTTCCGCTGCCTTTCTTGTAGATGGATGTGAACTGCGCTTCTTCCTATTACTGGGAATAGTTTTTTGTTCCAGAGATCGTCATTGTATTATGCTTAAAAGAGGGGCTAGCATAGCCGTAAATTCAGTAGACATTAAATAGCCAAAGAAACTGGTTCACCTGCCTACATGGCTCCGGCGAGCACGCAGAAGTGCCACAACACGACGTGACATGGACTCGACTAATGTCTGAGGTAGTGCTTGAGATAACTGACACCATGAATCCTGCAGAGATATGCGTAAATCCGTAAGAGTACAATGGGTTGGAGATTTCTGCTGAACAGCACGTTGCAAGGCATCCCAGATATGCTCAATAATGTTCATAAGTTTGGTGACAGCCGAATTGTTGAAACTCAGAAGAATGTTCCTGGAGCCACTCTGTAACAATTCTGGACGTGCAGGTTTCGCACTGTTCTGCTGGAATTGCCCAAGTCCGTCGGAATGCACAATGGACATGAATGGATGCAGGTGATCAGACAGGATGCCTAAGTACGTGTCACCTGTCAGAGTCGTATCTAGACGTATCAGGGGTCTCATATCACTCCAAATGCACGCACCGCACACCATTACAGAGCCTCCACCAGCTTGAACAGTCTCCTGCTGACGTGCGACGTCCATAGATTCATGATTTTGTCTATACAGGGTGTTACAAAAAGGTACGGCCAAACTTTCAGGAAACATTCCTCACACACAAATAAAGAAAAGATGTTATGTGGGCATGTGTCCGGAAACGATTAATTTCCATGTTAGAGGTCATTTTAGTTTCGTGATCAAATTGTAAATTTTCACAGTCAACATGTGTGGGCTGACGAGAATCCGCACGCAATTGTGCAATTACGTCATCAACACAGATTTTCTGTGAACGTTTGGGCAGGCATTGTTAGTGATGTCTTGATTGGGCCCCATGTTCTTCCACCTACGCTCAATGGAGCACGTTATCATGATTTCATACGGGATACTCTACCTGTGCTGCTAGAACATGTGCCTTTACAAGAACGACACAACATGTGGTTCATGCACGATGGAGCTCCTGCACATTTCAGTCGAAGTGTTCGTACGCTTCTCAACAACAGATTCGGTGACCGATGGATTGGTAGAGGCGGACCAATTCCATGGCCTCCACGCTCTCCTGACCTCAACCCTCTTGACTTTCATTTACGGGGGCATTTGAAAGCTCTTATCTACGCAACCCCGGTACCAAATGTAGAGACTCTTCGTGCTCTTATTGTGGACGGCTGTGATACAATACGCCATTCTCCAGGGCTGCATCAGCGCATCAGGGATTCCATGCGACGGAGGGTGGATGCATGTATCCTCGCTAACGGAGGACATTTTGAACATTTCCTGTTACAAAGTGTTTGAAGTCGCGCTGGTACGTTCTGTTGGTGTGTGTTTCCATTCCATGATTAATGTGATTTGAAGAGAAGTAATAAAATGAGCTTTAGCATGGAAAGTAAGCGTTTCCAGACACATGTCCACATAACATATTTTCTTTCTTTGTGTGTGAGGAATGTTTCCTGAAAGTTTGGGCGTACCTTTTTGTAACACCCTGTATACCCATTCACGTCCATCCGCTCTATACAATTTGAAACGAGCCTCGTCCGACTATCCGACCAGGTAACATGTTTTCAGTTATCAACAGTCCAGCTTTCGGCTTCGAAAGCCCATATCGATGATGTTTCGTTGGATGGTTCGCACGCTGACACTTGTTGATGGCTCAGCAATGAAATCTGCAGCAGTTTGCGGAAGGTTGCACTTCTGACACACTCTTCAGTTGTCGTTGGTCCCGTTGTTGCAGGATCTTTTTCCGGCTGCAGCGATATCGGAGATTTGATATTTTACCGGATTTCTGATATTCACGGTACATTCGTGAAATGGTCATACGGGAAAATCCCCACTCCATCGCTACCTTGGTAATGCTGTGTCCCATCGCTCGTGCGACGACTGTAACAAACTCATTTAAATCTCGGTAACTTGCCATTGTAGCAGCAGTAACCCATCTATCAACTGCGCCAGGCACTTGTTGTCTTATATAGGCTCAAACTTTCAAATGTGTGTGAAATCTTATGGGACTTAACTGCTAAGGTCATCAGTCCCTAAGCTTACACACTACTTAACCTAAATTATCCTAAGAACAAACACACACACCCATGCCCGAGGGAGGACTCGAACCTCCTCCGGGATCAGCCGCACAGCTTATATAGGCGTTGCTGAACGCACCGCCGCCTTCTGCCTGTTTGCATATCTCTGTATTTGAATACTCATGCCTATACCAATTACTTTGGTGCTTCATTGTAGAATTTGACAGAAATTGATGCTAGAGCTTGGTTCAGTTTGACGTCTTCAACTGCCCCTCAACGTCACTGACACTAATATCTGCTGCACTCATCGTTGCTGTGGTACCAGAGATAAAGTGGGGCATTGCTCCTTGGTTCTCCTTTGTAAAGGAGCATATGTAAACTTCTGCTTTTGCTTTGTTATTCTCAATTTCACTTCCTGTCTTGTCCATGAGTGTCTGGATATTAACTTCCTCTACATGCGCCGAGAATTCTTTTGGGGCTTGTGGAAGATACTTCGGTAATATTCTTCCGCGGCAGTCATTGAAGGCTTCACGCATTGTCCTCTTGACAGGAAAACACATTTTAGATTTTAGTCAGCATTTCTCTATATATAATCCTATGCTTTGTTTTACACCTATTGCACTGAAGTCTCTGTTTCCTCAGAAGTTTCTTCACACTGATTGTATACCATGGAGGGCCTCACATCACTGTATACATATCTATCCAGTACATGGCTAGTTAGTCTTTTAAACTTGAACTGTCGTTTCTGTACATGCTTCTGACGTGAGGTAAAGGTTTCAAATTGCTCTTTAAGGTATGATATTACTCTTTCTTTATCTAGTTTGGTACACATATAAATCTTTCTACTTGTTTTATTGCCCTTTGTACTTCAGTGATCATTGTTGGTGCAATTACCTCATGGTCAGTGATACCATTTTCAATGTGGACATCCTCAGAAAGGTCAGATATATTTATTGCCCTTAGATCCAATATATTTCCATCATAAGTGAGACTCCAAACTGTCTGTTCTAGCTCCTTTTAAAGAAAGCACTTGATAATGTTTTGCAGGATGTCTCAACACGTCCACCGCTAACAAAACTGTAATTATTCTAATTGATTGCCGGATGACTGGAGTCTTCTTTGATGATTACAGTATGATTAGGGAACTTAGGTAGTTACGAAATGAGTTTTTTTAAGTTTTCGGTAACATCTGGAAGTGAGCCTGTTGGTCGAAAGAAAGATCCATTTTCAATTTTATGCGCAGCCCAGACACTGTTTCTTGCCTAAAAGTCTCAAATGCTACTTCACTTTCTATGTCAGTGGATTCTGCTGCAATAAATACACAATCTCAATTTCCAGTTCACCTAACCCTTTCATAAGCGCTTAAATTTTCGTATCTCAGTGCTGTCAGTTCTCAGGTTTTGACCAGCTTTAAAGTACCTAGTATTATTTCACTGCCTTTTACGGGTGCTTCAAACTGTGGCACTTTGTTAGGAGTGTTTCAGCAGTTGATCACTAGGATTTTAATACCTGTGGGCGGGCACTTCTTTGAATCTTACACCGATACTTCCACGTCTCCTACAGCTGTCGTTATCTAAAGTGGAAGGGGTGTCACCTAATCTAAAGAGCTCTTGTGCCCACCGCACACACGGTCAGCTACCTGGGTAGCAGCCTCTGATGTGTAATGCATACTTGATACATTTAGGGAGATCCTACAGTTTTCAACCACTGTAGCATTGCATGGTGTACAGACAGACAATCTCGTGAAGTAGTTTTGAAAACGTTTTCCGAAAACTGTCTTGAGCAGCTTGTACGGCAGCCCGCACGCAATGGAAGTATCTTGTACCTTGTAGCCAAACAGGCGGGACCTTACCGATGGCGTCAGAATAGAGGCGGGAATTAGTGATCATAATGTCATCATAGCGACTATGGTTACGAAAGTTAATAAATCGGTTAAGAGGGATAGGAGAGTGCTTCTGCCAGAAAGAGCAGATAAGCAGTTGTTAGCATCTCACTTAGATAATGAACTGCAATCAATTAGTTCTAGGATGATGGCCATAGAGGAATTGATTTATTGGCAAAGTTAAACAGAATGTAAATCGTGCTGTGGGCAAGTATGAGCCTAGTGAGTTAATTAAGAACGGAAAAGACTTACCCTGGTTTAATAACAAAATTCGGAAAATGCTGAGGAAGCAAAGGCTGTTGCACTGTTGGTTCGAAAGGGGACTCGCAAATGACGACAGGCAAAGATTATTAGAGATTCGTGTGTCTGTGAAAAGATGTATGCGCGAAGCATATAACATCTACCGCCGTCATACCTTGGCTAAAGATCTGCCGGAGAACGCGAAAAAAGCTGGTTCTATGTAAAATCTCTAAGCTGGTCTAAACCTTCCATCCAGTCATTCGTTGACCAGTGTGGTTTGGCAGTAGAAGAAAGCAAACGGAAGGCCGAAGTTTTAAATTCCACATTTAAGAAATCTTTTAGGCAGGAGAATCGTACAAACGTATCGTCGTTTGACCATCGCACAGGGTCCCGCATGGATGACATGGTAATAAGCATCCCTGGCGTAGAAAATCAAATGATAGACTTGAAAACAAATAAGTCGCCAGGCCCGGTTGGATCCCCAATTCGGTTTTACAAAGAATAATACTCTATCTCATTGGTCCCTTACTTAGTTTGCATTTATCGGAAATCTCTCGACCAGCGTAAAGTGCTAAGCGACCGGAAAAGAGCGCACGTGACTCCTGTATATAAGGAGGGTAAAATAATGGGCCCACACAATTACAGACCAATATCCTTAACATACAGTAGATTTACTGCAGAATTCTAGAGAGCACGACTGCTACGGTCGCAGGTTCGAATCCTGCCTCGGGCATGGATGTGTGTGATGTCCTTAGGTTAGTTAGGTTTAAGTAGTTCTAAGTTCTAGGGGACTGATGACCACAGATGTTAAGTCCCATAGTGCTCAGAGCCATTTGAACCAATTCTAGAGAATATTCTTAGTTCGAATACATTAAATTTTTTAAAGAGCCAAAAACTCAGGTCCACGAAACGGCACACATCGGAAATCATCGTTCGTGCGAAACCCAACTTGCTCCTTTCTCTCGGGATATACTACGAACTATGGATGAAGGGCAACGGCAGATTCCGTATTTCTAGATTTACGAAAAGCAGTCGACACGGTTCCCCATTGTAAACTGTTAGTGAAGGTACGTGCATACAGAATAGGCTTGCAGATATACGACTGTCTCGAAACCTTCTTAAGCCATAGAACGCACTATGTTGCCCTCTACAGCGTGTATTCATCGGAGATAGGTGTAACATCAGGAGTGCCCATTGGAATTCTGACAGGACCGTTGCTATTTTCTACACACGTAAATGATGTGGCAGACAGGGTGGGCAGCAAACTACGGTTGTTCGCTGATGATGCTGTGGTGTACAGGAAGGTGTCGAAGATAAGTGACTGTAGTTTGACACAAGATGACATAGACGAAAGTTTTAGTCCATGTGTTGAATGACAGCTGGCTCATAATGTAGAAAAATGTAAGTTAATGAGGATGAGTAGGAAAAACAAACCTTCAATGTTCGGATACAGCGTTACTAGTCTACTGCTTTACACACTCATGTCGTTTAAATACATGGGCGTAACGTTGCGAAGCGATATGAAATGGAAAAAGCAAGCGAGGACTGCGGTCGACTTCTGTTTACTGGGAGAATTTTAGGAAAGTGTAGTTATCTGTAAAAAAGGCCGCATATAGGACGCTGGTGTGACTTATTCTTGAGTACTGCTCGAGTGTTTGGAATCCGCAAAATGTCGGAATAAAAGAAGACATCAAAGCAATTCAGAGTTGACCTGCTAGATTTGTAACCGATAGGTTCGATCAGCATTCAAGTGTTACGGATATGCTTCAGCGGCTTAAGGGGAAATTCCTGGAGGGAAGAAGACATTCATTTCGAATAACATTACTGAGAAAGTTTAGAGAATCGGCATTTGACTGCAGAACGATCCTACTGTCGCAATCACACATTTGGTGTAGGGACCACGAAGATAAGATTCGAAAAATTAGGGATCATATGGAGGCATATAGACGGTCGTTTTCCCCACGCTCTATCTGCGAGTGGAACAGGAAACGACACGACTAGTTGTGTTAAAGGGTATCCTCCACCAAGCACCGTACGGTGACTTGCGGAATATGTATGTCGATGTAGCGCAAGTCTAGAAAGTCACTGCCTATCTTGTCACAGAACCTTCAGTGTATCTGGTTGAAGCCGAGCACTCAACTTAGAAACATGCGGTCAAGGTCTGTTCTGGACACAATCTGCAGATGGTGACCTCTCTTGAAATTCTGTGAGTAACGCTGGTATTCTGAACCTTCTCTGCCAGTCTCTGGAATGATTCAAGTATGGCATCGGACCATAGGTGACAGGCATCTGTCATAACGCGCGCCACAATCTGCAGTTGGCTGCACCCCATTCCTTCAGTGGCTGCCGGAAAAGCCTCTTCAACACGTTGAATGAGGCTCCCAGGCATAACACTGAAGGCACATGGTGTTCCTTCTCATCCCTTGTTGCCATTTTCCTAAAGGCCCGTCTCTAATGACCTCGTTGTCGACGGGACGTTAAACACTAATCTCCTCCTCCTCCTCCTAAAGGCGTCCGACGCGCGACAAGGCAGCTAACATGACGTGCACGCAGACGGGATATCCAGAATCACGAGAAACAGTGCTGACGGAATAGGGGACGATTTGGTTAACGTGATTTTGGACCTCAGCGCTCTCCAGTGGCTGTTGTCGCCTTTATTTGGCTCGCATGCAATACAGTTTTTTCACGAAAATGGAAGCACATGAAATTCCTCCATTAGCTGCATTAAAACACACATATGCTAGTTACGTTGTTCTGTCTGTGATATTCGTAAATAAAAACTTCAATACTTGTAAACATGTAATAAGACAAAAAGGTGAGATATATGTGTAGTCAGTAAGGAACAAACTCACTCATGACAGATGACGGTCTTATAATAACATAACATAAGGTATTACAGAGATTATTTTTATTAATTTCGTAAGAATGTCCAACAAACTTTTAGAAAACGCGAAATTGAGAAAAAAATTTAGATGCAACAGGATTCGAGTCATAGCTCCATGGTGGATTTAGAGTTCATATCCCAGCAGTCTACTTATTTTTTAAAATTTTTTTGCGGAATTCTAACACAGTCTCCTGCTCAACTTTTTTATTTGAAATTTTTAACTGAACAGAAACAATGATCAAAGTCTTTGCGATACAAATTTTAAAACAAAACAAAAGAGAAGTTTAAAGCACATGGAAAGAGTGGAACCCACATCCTTCAGCATGTGAAAACTCTACTCTAGCCATTTTTTTTGTCAATTTTACCAAAAGCAATGTAACAGGAATGACCCATTCAACAGAACACGGATTCTGCACATCATCCAACTCCGTGACGGTTAAATACGAGATGGAGCATATTCACAATAGCTCACGATAGCGTGGCAGCCATTGTCACGTCCAATGGGAAGTAACTACATACCGGTGAAAGGCACAACGGTCACAAATGAACATAATGCCTGATCTGTGTCCACTGGAGATCAACCAGTGTCATAAAGTATCCGTTTCATGGCGACGACTGCGTCAGTCTGTCTCACTCAGGCCAATTGCGAAAAGCAGAACATTGGTGGGGACAAGGTTATGAATGACTTGGTACCATGAGGACTTTACTTCCATTGGAAAAATAGGTAGCTGACATTGGACCAAACAATCTTCCAATCTGTCTCTGGCGACAGGGAATCCACAGAGGAAACGCGCTTCGGAAACGTCGAGCGACATATCAGCATTTTTACAGAGAGATGCGGATGGGAATGAATATCAACCCTCAAATGACTGACATAAATAAAGAATCCCAGAATATGGATTAATTTATTATTTATATTACCAATATCTACTGGAGGGACTAAGGTCGCTGGCCGGAGACAGGTAAAAGGCGAACTGTAAGTGACTGTGGGACGCGAAGACACGTTGAAATAGTGTGTCGAAGAAGTAAAGCAGAAGCTTTGGCCCGAACACCAGGAAGGCCTAAACGTCCCATCAGCTGGAGTCAACCCATAAACTTACAGCGCACACGAAAAACATGTTTTCGCCAGATAAACTTGCTCGATAATCCTTGTAACTTTCGGGATATCATCGCAAGAAGGAGAAAAATTTATGCAACAAAATTTGTTTTTCTCAACACATAAGTTCCCAAGGTTCGAATCTCTTGAAGTAACGAGAGGGTGCGACGCTCGTGTACAAGGATCGCTTCTTGAATCCTGTCCGTGATGGACTTCCAATCGAGCACAGCCATCTTCATCGGACAATGGTCAATAATAACATCCAGCAATCGATGGCGGGCGACTGCTACAGCCCATGGAATCTCAACCGCATCAAATCTCCGCAAACTGAGTAATCGACAATTTCGATCGTTAATCTGTGCTCCCATAAGACGAAAAAAAGCATCCAAAACATTCTTGAGCACCGGTATGTTGTCACGAGTACGAAAAGTACCATAACGCCATCGGCATACGCGCGGGCGATGAACCTTTCTCGCAATAATAAGCAACCATCCAAATGCGCAGCTATGCTCTGCAGTTAGGGTTCCAAAAATAGCACGAATAACAACATAGATAGCGGACTGTCTTGCACACTTGGAGGACACACTTAGGGGAGTAAGGCGACTATTCACGTCAGTAGACACCAGAATAACAGTAATTAAAGAAATGAACATACGTCGTGCAGCGTAATTGAAACCAACAGCCGTCAGCATGCGCAAACAAAAACCATGACTAATTTGGTCAAACGTATAATTAAAATCATTAAAAAGTAAAGCTTCCGACATAGGAACAGTGGAAGCAATCGAGATCACGACATTCAGCAATGGGAGTCAGGAGAGTACGACGGGGGAAATAACTTTGATAACATGCGACAATGTCATCAAGAAAAATCAGAAAACGGTTATTTGTCGCCGGCGCTAAGATTTTGTAATGAAAATTGAGCAGTGTTATCGACCGGACCTGATCCACGGATAGACTAACAGTGTTTTGGGGAATAAAACAATTTGTACGGCCTTAAAGGACAGCGGGAGGTGTACGCATTGCATCACTTCATTCACCATAGATGTTATCGTATCTGGTATCAGAGAACAAAACCGAACATAAACGTCTCTTGGAAGGCCAACCAAATCTGGCGATTTGTGAGACGGAGAAGGAACTACAATGTCAGATACCTCATCACTATAAAAAGCTGCCAAAAACTCCTTATGCGGAACTGGCGTAACATCACTAGTAAGGACGGAAGTAAAATCAGCAGACGGTATACCGTCTGATCCCATTCCAGCGTCGCTGGCCTGTAGCTTCGAAACGAGCGACTTTGTATTTTATGTTAAAGTCTTCTGCAGGATTCAGTCGTCGAAACGTTATTAATTTACATTTAATTATAGTAAATCCTAACAAAAACGACACTTTCTCATATATCTTCAAGCTGCTTACTTTGAAACGATTTGCTCTCATAACAAGCGTGTTACAGCGCAATAATAACTAAATAACAAAATTCTTTAACCACCACTACGACGTTTCTCGCCGTTTTATTACAACAAATCGTACCAATAACGATTCTTTCTCGAGACATTCAATACGCCGATGCTTAATAACAGCATATTTTTTCGGGGTTTAAGGTATAACATAAAATACACCGAACATGGTCTTCTACTGAATACGACAAATACAATATGGCATCTTACTTACTGTGGAGCTAAAGCTTTCTGCTTGTGATGTAGGGAGCGTTCTTGCTTCCTACTGTTTCTACCTTACGTGACACGTGGCCGAAATATCGCAGAACTTATTTTGTTTTTCACTTGACGAAATGGCTCCTCGACGTGAAATAGCAGGAAGTAACCCCACAGAACTCGTTGGGCGCCACGTCAGCGTTACCTAACACGTCCTGTGAGCTGACGGCTTAAGGAGTGCGATTATTTGCCCCGTCTCTGAACTGGCAACGGTTAATAGAACGCGTTTGCCTCCCCTTGACGTGTGAAACAGCACGTTTTCCAACAGGTAAAGTGAATCTCATTGGCTCAGTTTCAGTTCCAATGAAAGACAACACCTCAGACTTGTTGGTTAGGAAGATACAGGGTGTTTCAAAAATGACCGGTATATTTGAAACGGCAATAAAAACTAAACGAGCAGCGATAGAAATACACCGTTTGTTGCAATATGCTTGGGACAACAGTAAATTTTCAGGCAGACAAACTTTCGAAATTACAGTAGTTACAATTTGCAACAGCAGATGGCGCTGCGGTCTGGGAAACTCTATAGTACTATATTTTCCACATATCCACCATGCGTAGCAATAATATGGCGTAGTCTCTGAATGAAATTACCCGAAACCTTTGACAACGTGTCTGGCGGAATGGCTTCACATGCAGATGAGATGTACTGCTTCAGCTGTTCAATTGTTTCTGGATTCTGGCGGTACACCTGGTCTTTCAAGTGTCCCCACAGAAAGAAGTCACAGGGGTTCATGTCTGGCGATTAGGGAGGCCAATCCACGCCGCCTCCTGTATGTTTCGGATAGCCCAAAGCAATCACACGATCATCGAAATATTCATTCAGGAAATTAAAGACGTCGGCCGTGCGATGTGGCCGGGCACCATCTTGCATAAACCACGAGGTGTTCGCAGTGTCGTCTAAGGCAGTTTGTACCGCCACAAATTCACGAAGAATGTCCAGATAGCGTGATGCAGTAATCGTTTCTGATCTGAAAAATGGGCCAATGATTCCTTTGGAAGAAATGGCGGCCCAGACCAGTACTTTTTGAGGATGCGGGGACGATGGGACTGCAACATGGGGCTTTTCGGTTCCCCATATGCGCCAGTTCTGTTTATTGACGAAGCCGTCCAGGTAAAAATAAGCTTCGTCAGTAAACCAAATGCTGCCCACATGCATATCGCCGTCATCAATCCTGTTCACTATATCGTTAGCGAATGTCTCTCGTGCAGCAATGGTAGCGGCGCTGAGGGGTTGCCGCGTTTGAATTTTGTATGGATAGAGGTGTAAACTCTGGCGCATGAGACGATACGTGGACGTTGGCGTCATTTGGACCGCAGCTGCAACACGGCGAACGGAAACCCGAGGCCGCTGTTGGATCACCTGCTGCACTAGCTGCGCGTTGCCCTCTGTGGTTGCCGTACGCGGTCGCCCTACCTTTTCAGCACGTTCATCCGTCACGTTCCCAGTCCGTTGAAATTTTTCAAACAGATTCTTTATTGTATCGCTTTTCGGTCCTTTGGTTACATTAAACCTCCGTTGAAAACTTCGTCTGTTGCAACAACACTGTGTTCTAGGCGGTGGAATTCCAACACCAGAAAAATCCTCTGTTCTAAGGAATAAACCATGTTGTCTACAGCACACTTGCACGTTGTGAACAGCACACGCTTACAGCAGAAAGACGACGTACAGAATGGCGCACCCACAGACTGCGTTGTCTTCTATATCTTTCACATCACTTGCAGCGCCATCTGTTGTTGAAAACTGTAACTACTGTAATTTCGAAAGTTTGTCCGCCTGAAAATGTACTGTTGTCCCAAGCATATTGCAACAAACGGTGTATTTCTATCGCTGCTCGTTTAGTTTTTATTGCCGTTTCAAATATACCGGTCATTTTTGAAACACCCTGTAGATGCAACATCCTGAGTTCTTGCTGTCCCTATGTCTCCGGTACAGGGGCCTAGACCCACTATTTAATACGCCACTCACTCTTAAGTGGACGAGTAGTCGACAGATTCTGTTCGTCTTGTGGAAAAGACAGTATCCACATGAGAAGACAGTACCGATAGTAAAGGTACCTTTGGCATCTCCGGTGACTACTGGTAGTCCTCCCAACACACCTATTCGCAGCAGCTTCCAATCACTTGATAGTACTCATGGCGAATTCCAGATGCTTACAAATAGCAATTAGCTTGTCCTGTACTCGACAGCACCATGCACAGTTTGTTTGCATCATAGATATTAGCTGTTTCATTTGTGAATAGTGCATTCATAAAATTATGTGTTTCGCCAAATGGTTGTCATTCATGAAAAAATATTTCCTTTATTAAATTTGTAATACTACTGTTCACATTTACCACAAATGTTTTAGCCTTCTACAGATTTTCTTCTGATGTGGCAATATTTGTTTACACCTGCGTGCACTGTTTACTTAATAGTGCCTGGAACTCTTAAAGCTTCTCGAATAGTGAGGAGCGACTTAAGTGCACAAGTTGTCGAAGAGGCTTCACATAGAAGGAGAGCGAAAACCATATGTATTTACTTAATTATGTGAAACTGCTGTCGAAATTGGCACATAATACCATTTCATCAAATGATATGTTAAAGAAATTCTTATTCTTAAATTTCATGAGTGTCTCCGCTCATATAGCTATTGCTCTCAGTATGTCCATAAGTGTTCTTTTGACAATGGCAGAGGACTATTTCACGATTAAATGCGTATTTTCAATCTGACCTTCACCGAACCGTCGATTCACAAGTTCATTAAATGTTGAATGACAGATCAGCATTCTGAATTGCTCATATGCAAATTTTATTGTGGGTAGCAACTTTATTCTTCATCGCAGCATTTTCAAGCTTTAGCAGCGTACAGTACTCTGGGTCTAAACTCTCATTTTACTGGTCTGTTGCGTCTTCTGGACTATGGTCACGTTGCTTCACACTCTTCTTAATGGAGTTCAAATGTTCAAATGTGTGTGAAATCTTATGGGACTTAACTGCTAAGGTCATCAGTCCCTAAGCTTACACACAACTTAACCTAAATTATCCTAAGGACAAACACACACACCCATGCCCAAGGGAGGACTCGAACCTCCGCCGGGACCAGCCGCACAGTCCATGACTGCAGCCCCTTATACCGCTCGGCTAATCGCGCGCGGCCCTTAATGAAGTCCAATCGTCTCTGTTCAACTAATCCATGTACTCAGGTTTGGCATCAGAGCTTCAATGAGAACGTATCTGTTCAGCATGATTTCCATGATGTCCTCTGTAACACGACACAAACGAAAATTGTGCCATATACTGTCATTGGTGAAAAGAGCAAACAGAGAAATCTTCATTATCAGTCAAAGCATAACCATTTCTTTAGTACTGAAGTTCTTGCAACTCCCGCTATCATTCCTCAGCACTCAGTGCAACAAGGCGTATGACTAAATTATGTATTGTAATCTGACATTCTTTGGGAGACACATTCTTGTGAGCTCCGGCCATTGACTTACTCTGTTCACAGCAAGACGATCTTCGCATACGAGCGTTTCCACTAGAACGCACTGTGGTATGCGACTTGTAACTGCACAAAACCTCATTCCACTGTCCCACTATCCCGTAACATTATTCTACATGGCATTCTAAACAGTTTATGTCACTTGTTGAATGTTATATGCTGGTTATGGACAGTGGCTAGCCCAGGGAAACCAAGCTTCCATTCGTTACAGCTAAGTCATGATGTTAAGATGAGTACTGATAAGGTGGAGTTCCTTGGGAAGGGCAACAGTGGAAAATGATGCGCTTGTCATTACGACTTTTAAAAGATTTCTCAGGTTTTTGAAGTCATAATATGAGTTACGCCTTGCGCTATGTCCCTCACGTTTGCACTATTAAACCCAGAACAATGGTTCTGAATGTGTTTAGAATAACAAATCCACTCGCTCCAATTTGTTGCACCCAGTCATCGTATGATGCCGTGTGATCATTCCATACCCCTCCATACCGCATACAATGACGCTGGTGGGAGAGGATGACACAGCTGCTCTAACGGGCCAGTCCACAGAACTAAGTCTCTACACTCAGTGATTTACAAATTGCTTCCAAAATGATGATTATGTGCTCATCCACACGGATGGAAATATCTAACATGGGTTATGCGAGCAGGAGGATGGAGTAAAGTGTCTTCACGTGTTTCAATAATTGTCTGATTTGAATATTGTCGTGCCATCTTGAAAAGCATTGAAAAAAAAGTGTATTAAAGGCCCGTTATCGGCGTCTAGCATCTCCCAAAGAAGTATAACATTTCCTTTTCGTGGTATTGCTTACAATCTCATTAACTATTTTCCGCTATTAGTATGTATTGGTTCCGCGGAGTATTCTGACTGTTATCGGTGCCATAGAGGGGGCCTGCACTATATTACGTGTACATATTTATCCAGACGTTTTATATCCTTCTTTTGTTTGCCGCCTGAGAAAGCCAACTCAAGATGTAGCATATGTAAGCTCCCAGCGTACAACGAATGAATATGGGGTAGATATCGAGTGATCGGATATAATTTTCCACAAAGTTTAGTAAGCTCTTAGCAGGACAGGATTGGTTAGTCTTGGAGTCCCTGTAGACGATATGAGCCCGTGGTACATCCCGTGGTACCATTCATGGACAGGGCGTGCTATGTACCTGGATGCTCTGTCATATTGAAATATGTTATCATGGTTTGGAGTAAAGTCAGTGTCTAGTAAACCCAAAAAACAACCAAAATTATCTCGTGAAAACCTTCTCCGAAAGTTAGAAGAAGCCCTTTTTTAAGGTATCTATGAATACTTTACACCTCTCCAAAGTGCATTATCGTAGAATCGTGAGAACAAAGCCTTACCTACATTTCGTATAGGCGTACAAGCTCTTATTCGTCCGATGCCCCAGTCACGAAAACATAAAGAAGGGCGTCTAATATACACTGCATGACCAAATCTGAAGTACCCAGAAAGGGAGGAGGATACAAAATAAATCTTCACGAGTTGTGAGAGTATCGGGTTATTTCTGTGATTACAAAATCTAGTCAAATTTACTAGAACTGGGCATTATTAGCCCACTGATCTGTGTGTCGGTGCACCCCGTCTGTCCTGGAAGTATGCACTGATTAGTTTGGGGAGGGTGTCATAAAGCTGTTGTAGCCTTAGGCAAGCTGGCCCACAACTGTTGCAACTGGTCCTTATTATCCTGGATAGTGGCTCTGGGACACGGTTGAAGTTCGAGTTGGTCCACACATGTTCTATCGAGGACAATTCTGGACGTCCTGTTCACTATGGGAGTACCTCAACATCACGCCGACAGTTCATACAGATCGTGCCTGGTGTGGCTGAGCGTTATCCTGTTGAAAAGTAACACAGTGATACTGTCGCATGAGACGTGTCACGTAAGCACGTAGGATGTTTGCAATGTACCGTTGAATCGTCAGGGTTCCTCCAGTCGCTATCAGCCATGACCTGAATGTATATCCGATGGCTCTCACACCATGACGCCACAATGCACAATTCGACTAGCTGGCCACATGAAGATCTACAATGAGGCAGCATTAAGACTCTTTCAGGCGATGATAACGCCGTCTCACACGAGTATGAAGCATCTCGTTGTCCTTCACAGTAATTACCAATTATCTGAGGCGCTTCACGCTCCTTATACGAGGGTTTTCCAGAGAGTAAGTTCCGATCGGTCGCGAAAGGGAAACCACAATGAAAACCAGAAACGTTTTATTTGCAACAATTAGGTACACCTTCCACCACCTTCTCTACATAGTCGCGGCTCCAACTTCGAGTTTTGTCGTAGTGTTGTATCAACTTTCCAATATCCTCGTCAAAGAAAGTAGCCACCTATGCTTTCGGCCAGTTATCCGCACTGGTCTGCAGCTCGTTGTCTGTGAAAAAATTTTGTCTTCATAGGCAGCGGTTCTTGTGAGCAGAGATGAGACTCAGGGGGAGCCAATTACGGACTGTATTGTGAGTGATCAAACACATCTTCATTAGCCCTGCAGTGTGCGGCCGAGAATTGGCATGAAGAAGGATCTGCTCGACAGTTGTGTTATGTTGGCTGCATGACACAGGCGAAATCTCTAACCAGGCCCTCATACTTGGCGGGAGACGCTATTCCCTACGCATCTTTAGGTGCTCACTGTTCACTCAAAACTGAAAAGAGCAAAGCGACGCGATCGACGGGCATACTAGAGACACTGCCCAACACGTATGTGCAGAGCTTTCCCGGATTTTCCCAGTGGTTTGCATTTCGCGACCGATCGGAACTTACTTTCATGACAACCCTCATATACCCTGCCAGGCCTGGTAACAAAATTAAACACGATCAACACTATTGTCCTCTGGTGGCCGTTCTAACTGTCATAGAGAATTGCAACTTCAAATCATTTACATACACGTCGATGAATATCACAACGGGAAGTAAACTCCGTTGTAAAATTAAAATCAAATTAACCTGTATAGACGTGGCTGTAGATTACCAGTATAAGGTCATAGCTGTAATAAGTAGTTTTTATAGCGAGCTGTCATAGAGAGCTCGTTTTATGTTGAAATTACTAGTATTACTAGTGGAGTGGTCTTGCTGCTACATTTGAAGGTCGCGTGCCGATGTCTCATGATTTGGATCTGAAGTAGTATTGCACACGCTACGCGGACACAGAAATCAATGGTTTCTGTGTACTTCTTTATGAGACTAACGAGTTCTCACGGCAGCCTCTAATTGGAACATTTAAGTTATTTTCCTTTGTTGTGGCAATCAGAGGCTGCTTGTTGCTTAACTGCTCGTGCTGGCACGGTGCTCTGTTGTAAACATTTCGATATGATCTCTCTGGTATCTGAATCATAAAGAAAAACCTAAAAGCATTTCTGCGGTGAAAAATATCCAAAGAACTGTGTGACTGCGTTTATAAATGTGAGATGAAATCGTTACAGCCAACTGCGGTAGCGGTAGTTATTCTGCTTTGCCCACTTCTGAAACTATATAAACCTTTAAGATCGCATTGGTGTACGTTGTTCTTATCATATATACCCTACACCTTTACGAAGCGGAAATGTCAGGACGTCGGAGAATTTGTGTTTGATACTGCGGAGTGCACACACTTTATTCAACATGTAAACGTCACTACAGATATTCGGATTTAGGTTATGACATATTCGATATGCCTGCCATCCTTAGCGATGACGTGGCGCAGACGAAAAGCGAAATTCTGCATGACCCGCTAAAGTGTCGGAACATAGATGCTGTCGATGACCTCCTGAATGGCTGTTTTCAGCTCAACAGTGGTACCAATGGTCTCGGGGTTATTGCTGTACACATTGCCTTTACTATAGCTCCACAAAAAGGAGTCGCATGTGTTTACATCCGGACAATATGGGCACCAATCGAGGCCCATGCCAGTGGCCTCTGGGTACTCCAGAGTGCTCCTCTAGGACATCAAACATTTTCCTGCTTCAGTGGGGTCGAGCTCCGTCTTACATGACCTACATCTTGTCAATATCAGGGTCGTCGCTTATACGCCAGGAATAAAAGTAGTCTCGAATCTATTTTGAGGGACGGTTAAATCGTCATTTTTCGTAGAAAAGATTGGAGATAGATTTGGAAATGTGGTAGCAACAGCAAAATCAGAATTTACTCCGTGCCAATTAAAATGCTGTTGTTCGCGCATTCACGAGCAGTACTATCTTGTGACAAGCTTGGTGATATTCTTCAGAGACGCAACCTCTTATAAGAATGTCAACGTTGATGCACACGGTTGAAGAACTACTTGAAAAGTTGAAACGACGTGGGCTTTATCTCTTTGCCGCAACCAACGGAGCCCAAAAAATAATAGATCTAAAACTAGAGCCCTCATCTTCGACTTTGAGAGCAGTTCAGTGCTTGTAAAGATTAAAATAAAGGTATATCGCCGTGAGCGTATACCCTTTTCCACGCGATTCATTAAATGCATATAATTTGAACACAAAAAGCCACACTGAACTCACAATCTTTTTTGGTCCGACAAGGGAACTCCTCGTGTACCACACCTGCGTATCAACTGTAGAAAACAACATTTCTTCTCTTCACAGAACCTAGTCAGGTTAAAGAAGGAACGTAACATACAACAACTGAGAAAAATGCGAACGTTTCGCTCCCATACAGACGACAGTAAACTTAACCAAAACGGTACTCAACTCTCCATCACGAGCAAAGGCAACATCACCCTCGCCGACCTTAACACCGGGCTCTAGTGGCCCACTGAGCAAGTCGGCTCCATGAGTGAAATGGGAGTTCGCCTTCTCTTGCTCTCCCCACCCCGCGCCGTCCCCTCTGCGCCACCCTTCCCACTCTCTCGGCTGGAAAAGAACCCCTCCCGAAAGACATCCCAAGTAAAAGTTTACTTCCCAGCAGGACAATTTACTCAACTTCTACTATTTCGCGACCTGACGACAGCCAGAGGAGTGGGCCACATTCATCGTCAGCAACTGAATCTTACCTTAGTTCCACTCCCATACAGGTCAAACGAAGTCAGTAAGGGAAGAAAATAATACGGCACAATCCGTCCGCTTTTGACACCTTAGATACTCCCCCGAACTACACTGCGCAACAGAATTATAGGATCATTTTTCCGAAACCCCGTAATTCCCACCCACTGATCGCTTAAATTTGAAAATTGGCGAAAAGATGTATACAACTTTGCTCTGTAATAATACAAAAACGTGGCTCGCTGCGACATCAGCCTCGGTTTCGACGCAGTTACAGACAGCAAGGTGTCGACACTTTCGAAAAAAAGGACACAGCTCAGAAGCTCATGCAGCGTGTAAGGTGAGTTAATGATGACACAATCACACCAAATTTCACCACAATTTTGCCCAATGTCACCGTGGATGTGTACAAAATGGGAAGCTCGTCACAGCGCCTCTTACCCATATTTCACCCCTCTTTTGACGCCTCTGCGATGGAGGACACAACCGCGACATACAGCGTTTAAGTCAAGCGGTTTTCATATGAGTGGCAGAGGAAAACATTCCAGACACACTGACGCTCAGAATCGGCATGAAACGGCCTCAAGGGGTGTCAGTAAGAGCGTCAGTGAGACCACCCCTTTCCCTGGGGCGTTGATTCCCACACATTTCACTGTTGGAAACAACAGTTCATTATTCACAACCTTGGACACTGTTGACATCTTCGGACGTTTCAAACCTTCTCGATAGACATCATAGGGCTGCACCCGCATCGAAAGTGATATCACTCGTTTGGCGAGCAAGGCGACTGCAATTTTTGCTGTCGTGTACATGCTGGAGGCACTACTGAGCGTTCAAAACCTTTCGACGATATCTGAACGCGATGCAAAGCACAAAAAGATCATAATGATTTTTCAGCACCCCCATTTTGTGTCCTTTTGTAACTCGATTGCGGTGGGATATGAAATTGGCTCATACGTGAACTAAATGGCTAAGGATTCCTCTAAAACCATACAGTTTACCAAAACCCTCGGTGGCACCCACCCACCATTATTGGGATTTTAAAAATGCGCCTGTATGGACATAACCGGTGACAAAGGTCTACGCTTTTGCAGACTGGAAGCCTCTTCGACACCTTTCGTTTCCGGATTGCCTACTATCTTGCACAGCAGCAGCAGCGTAGGGGCGAAAGAGCAGCAGCAAACCCTGGCTACACGAGCCTGGGACTCTCGTCAGGCGCTCTGTCTGTACTGGTACAATTTTAAGGTGCTCAACTAGGATGGGTGTGTGGCATCGAGGGTTTCTCGAATTGAGAGGGCTTGGAAGGACCCTTTGACGTTTTATACACGCATGTGTCAATATCGCAGCCCTTCTCCACACACCCCCCTTCCCACCCCCTTCCCAATGGCCTCGTATCACTAGCAGTCGAGATGACAGGCATCTTATCCGCATGGCTGTAACAAATCGTGCAGCCACGTTTCGATCCCTGAGACAACAGATGGGGACGTTTGCAAGACAACAACCATCTGCACGAACAGTTCGACGACGTTTGCAGCAGCATGGACTATCAGCTCGGAGACCATGGCTGCGGTTATCCTTGACGCTCCAGATCTATCACCAATTGAAATCGTCTCGCCAATGGTGGGCGAGCAACTGACTCCTCACAATAAGCCAGTCACTAATCTTGATGAACTGTGGTATCGTGTTGAAGCTGCATGGACAGCTGTACCTGTACACGCTAGCCAAGCTCTGTTTGACTCAATGCCCAGGCGTATCAAGGCCGTTATTACGGCCAGAGGTGGTAGTTCTTGGTACTGATTTCTCAGGATCTATGCACCCAATTACGTGAAAATGTAATCACATGTCAGTTCTAGTATAATATATTCGTCCAATGTATACCCATTTGTCATCTGCATTTCTTCTTGGTGTAGCAATTTTGATGGCCAGTAGTGTATTTCGGATCAGTTTCAAATTTCGTAGTATGGTGTGAACGGTCGCTAGTGGAGCCAACCTCTACACAAGAGCAAAAATTTCCATCATACTGTGATCCAAACGCCTGCAATCTCGTTCGATGACGATTCATCCCTGTGATGGCCGTCGAGAAGGGTTGAAACGTCCAAGGGTGTCAGCAGTGTCAAAGGTTGTCAAGAATGACTTCATGTTGCTCATCACACTGCGAACTGTCGTTTTCTACCGCGAAATGTGTGGGAATCAACGGGTCAGAGGCATTTTCGTGCCTATTCCGAGCGGCGGTTTATCCGGAACGCTTTCATCGGCCGCTCATAAGAAAACCGCCTTGTTTCAACAGTCTGAATCGCTGTTCTGACCTCCCTAGCAGAGGCACCAAAGGAAGGGGTTTAGTGCGGGTAACAGGGTCTGTGACGAGCCCACCGCAGAGGCGTCAAAAGAAGGGGTGAAATGTGGCTAATAAAGGCTGTGAGGAACTTTCCATCCTGTGGGACGTACACGTTGGCGTTAGGCAAAATTGTGGTGAAGTTTGGCGCCAATGTTACATAATTAATCCGCCTTACACATTCCATGAACTTCTGGACCATTGCCTTTTTTTCCATGTGTCGACTCGTAACTGTTCGAAACGTCGTCGAGACCGTGGGTAACGTCATAGGCCGCCACGTCTTTGTACAATTACAGAAGAAAGTTGCACGCACCTTTAAACAGCAATGTTTGGGAATTACAGGGTTTCGAAGAAGCGATCCTTTATTTCAATTGCGCAGTGTATTTCTGAAATATGGAATTCAATGTTGTCGCTCTTCAATAAGTAGATCAAGCAGGTACTGAAAAGTGAACCACCCTATGTCATATTTAAGGTATCACTGAATACGCCTACAGAAATCTGTAGTAGAATTTCAACAGCTACTTCCGCCACATCGTAGTCCCATGTTGACCAGTCTGGAGTAGCAGCTGAAGACAGCAGAATGGAAGCCGAAATTTTAAATTTCGTCTTCAAGAAATCGTCACGCAGGAGAATCGTACGAACATAACCGTCAGTTGGCCATCGGACAGACTCCCGTATTGACGACATACCGTAGAGCAGCAACTAAAAGAAATGAAAACAAATATGTCGCCAGGTCCGGATGGATTCCCAATTCAGTTTTACAAAGAGTACTCTACGGCGCTGTACTCTTACTTAGCCTGCATTTATCGCGAATTTCTTGCCCAGTCTAGAGTCCCAGGTGACTGTAAGAAATGCTGGTAATTCGTGTATATAAGAAGAGTAAAAGAACGGACCCACAAAATTAGACCAATATCCCTAGCTTCGGTTTTTTACAGACTCCTTGCACATATTCTGAATCTGAATATAATAAATTTTCTTGAGACCAAGAAACTCATATCCACGAGTCAGCATGGTTAAAGAAAGCATCGACCTTGCAAAGCTCAACTTGCCCTTTTCTCGTATGAGATACTGCGATCTATGGTTGAAGGTCAACAGGCAGATTCCATATGTGCACGCAGTTAACGAAGGCAGGAGCATATGTAATAGGTTCACAGATATGTGAGGGGCTCGAAGACTTTCTTTAAGTTGTAGAACCCAGTATGCTGTCGTTAACGGCTAGTGTTCACCAGAGACAGGGTTACCGTCAGGAGGGCCTCAGGGAAGTGTGACAGGACATCTGTTGTTCCCTACACAGGGTGTAACAAAAATGTACGGCACAATTTGCAGGACAAATTCTTCACACATAGACGAAGAAATTATGTAATATGAACATTGGTCTCCAAACGCTTTGTTCCCATGTTACAATTCATTTACTCCAACTGATTACTCATGGGAAACTGTTGTGTACATAGTTCCGCGTAGTCAGCGCGTACACAACTTTCCCACTAGAGCGCGCCCCGCTAAGCACAACAGCGCAGGCACAGTGCTCGTCCGTCTCTGCACTACGATATGGCGCTGCCTTAGAGACGGACCAAATTCTGCTTCCGCCGATCCGCGTATTAATATGCAACGCAGCCAATGAGATTGCTGCTAATGTAGAACCTTTTCTCCTCGTGGATCACACTCACACAGTGATACATGAACACTCGAGGTATTATAACGAGTGTACAGACCTCCGATTAGTCAGTCTGCATTTGTCTGCACCAGTCTACCAGTCTGCATTAGTCTGTACCAGTCCATAGTCAAGTTTCAGTCTGCACCTAATAAGATTACCATATTCCTGTACATAGCCATGAAGATAGATGAATAGACACTTTGTCAAGTATCAGAGATATGTGAGAACAAGATTAACGTACTAAGACGAAAGGAACTTCAGATTGTCAATTGTAAACAGCATCCAGAATCAAGTTATGTAATGTCTATGCTTTTTATTATTTTAATAAATGTGTGTGAAAATTAATCAAGTTGTGTTTAAAGTTGGTCACCGTCAATCTGCTACTCTAAGCATGCAAGTGGCATTTCTATCGTCTGACCTAACGGCAGAAGATAAATACGCCACGATAAGACCACGAGACATATTGCTGACACTCGCCTACTTCGTTAGAGCGACAAGTCAAATAATCTGCTGGTGTGTGTACCGAAGGTCGTACAGTACGCACACCATAGAAACACACGAACAGAATGCAGCAGCATACCACATGCAACTCTTTCTCATTGGAGATGTTTAATATGCCCACGGGGGCGCTGATACGTGCATCAACCCGCCGTCGTAATGAATCTCTGATGCACTAATGTATCCCTGGGCATTACATATGGTCTAGCAGCCTTACATAATACGGGTTCGGAGACTCTGGACAGCTTGTACTGGAGTTACACACATAAGAGATTTCAAATGCCTCTACAATTAAAAGTCTAGTGGGTTTAGGTCCTGAGAGCGTGGAGGCCAGGCAACTGGTTCATCTCTGCGTACTCGTCTGTCACTGAACCTGATATTTAGAAGTCGACGGACATTAACACTAAAATGAGGAGGTGCTTCATGGTACATGAAGTACATCCTTTTTCGCACAGTTGTAGGCACATCTGCTAATAGATCAGGAAGAACATTCTCCGTGAAATTATGATAATTTTGTCCGTTGAGCCTGGGTGGAAGAAAATGAGGCTCCATCAAACAGTCACCAACAACGCCGGCCCAAACACTGAGAGAAAAGTTTTGGAACCCGACTTGCTTCAACAGTTGCGTGAGGATTGACGCCTGCTCATACATGCCGATTGTAAACATTTACAATCGGATCTCACTGAAACTACGCCTCATCTGTGTACATCAACGTTGCACTAAAATTAGGGTTTACACTTCGTTGAATAAACCGACGGTGCAGGAAAATCAGCTGGTGATAGTGTCTGCATACGCTATAAATATTTCTCGTGTAACTCTCGCCAGATAGTCATGTTGTAAACATTCAGTGTTTTAGCTACACATCTTGTAATGACAGCAGGGTCGTCGTCTTTTGCATGAAGAATTGCCGCCTCCCGTTCCGGCGTCCTTTTCCTTCTTCTAAGCTTCCCCAGGATACGTGTATCATGCTTAAATGCCCCATGTTCCCTAAGACGACGACTAATGGATTTAACCGTTTTTTTGTGTGGATACTTCTGTCCTAGAAATCTCTCCCAGTACAAAGGTCGAGCGCGAGCACCATCGCCGTCAGCTAATCCATATATCTACATCTACATCTACATCCATACTCTGCAAGCCACCTGACGGTGTGTGGCGAAGGGTACATTGAGTACCTCTACCGGTTCTCCCTTCTATTCCAGTCTCGTATTGTTCGTGGAAAGAAAGGTTGTCGGTATGCCTCTGTGTTGGCTCTAATCTCTCTGATTTTATCCTCATTGTCTCTTCGCGAGATATACGTAGTAGGGAGCAATATAGTGCTTGACTCCTCGGTGAAGTTATGTTCTCGAAACTTCAAGAAAAGCCCGTACCGAGCTACTGAGTGTCTCTCTTGCAGAGTCTTCCACTGGAGTTTATCTATCATCTCCGTAACGCTTTTGCGATTAAAATGATCCTGTAACGAAGCGCGCTGCTCTCCGTTGGATCTTCTCTCTCTCTACTTTCTACCCTATCTGGTACTGATCCCACACTGCTGAGCAGTATTCAAGCAGTGGGCGAACAAGCGTACTGTAACCTACTTCCTTTGTTTTCGGATTGCATTTCCTTAGGATTCTTCCAATGAATCTCAGTCTGGCATCTGCTTTACCGACGATTAATTTTATATGGTCATTCCATTTTAAATCATTCCTAATGCCTACTCCCAGATGATTTATGGAATTAACTGCTTCCAGTTGCTGAACTGCTATATTGTAGCTAAATGATAAAGAATCTTTCTTTCTATATATTTGCAGCACATTACACTTGTCTACATTGAGATTCAATTGCCATTCCCTGCACCATGCGTCAATTCGTTGCAGATCCTCCTGCATTTTAGTACAATTTTCCATTGTTACAACCTCTCGATGTACTATAGCATCATCCGCAAAAAGCCTCAGTGAACTTCCGATATTGTCCACAAGGTCATTTATATATATTGTGAACAGCAACGGTCGTACGACACACCCCTGCGGCACACCTGAAATCACTCTTACTTCGGAAGACTTCTCTCCATTGAGAATGACATGCTGTGTTCTGTTATCTAGGAACTCTTCAATCCAATCACACAATTGGCCTACAGCCCATATGCTCTTACTTCATGAAACGACTGTGGGGAACTGTATCAAACGCCTTGCGGAAGTCAAGAAACACGACATCTACCTGGGAACTCGTGTCTATGGCCCTCTGAGTCTCGTGGACGAATAGCACGAGCTGGGCTTCACGCGATCGTCTTTTTCGAAAGCTATGCTGATTCCTACAGAGTAGATTTCTAGTATCCAGAAAAGTCATTATACTCGAACATAATACGTGTTCCAAAATTCTACAACTGATCGACGTTAGAGATATAGGTCTATAGTTCTGCACATCTGTTCGACGTCCCTTCTTGAAAACGGGAATGACCTGTGCCCTTTTCCGATCTTTTGGAACGCTACGCTCTTCTAGAGGCCTACGGTACACTGCTGCAAGAAAAGGGGGGGGGGGGGGGGTGGCGAGTTCCTTCGCGTACTCTGTGTAAAATCGAACTGGTATCCCGTCAGGTCCAGCGGACTTTCCTCTTTTGAGCGATTTTAAATGTTTTTACAACACTCTGCCATCTATTTCGATATCTTCCATTTTGTCATCTGTGCGACAATCTAGAGAAGGAACTACATCGAATGGGCATCTGCCATCTCGGCATTTGTGTGCACTGCCATTGCACGAGCCAAGTCTGTTAACTCCACGTAGTAGCCCGTGTGCTTACAGCAGTCATACTGGTCGCTGGAACAGTCGATGTTAACTGTAAACAAGCAATGACCTACGTACCATGGCAATAGCGACATGGAAACCAAAACACTGGTGGTGTACGTCGTAAACAGACGTCACCAAGAATGCACGTTCTCCATGATTCTAACGTTCTGTTCTTGTGTGTTACCCATGATTGATTAGTTGGAGGAAATGAGTTGTAACATGGAAACAAAGCGTTTCCAGACCCATGATAATGTAACATAATTTCTTCGTTTACGTGTGAGGAATGTGTCCTGCAATTTGTGCCGTACGGTTTTGTTACACCCTGTATACATAAATGATTTGGCGGACCGGGTGGGCAGCAAAATGCAGTTTTTTGCTTATAATACCGTGGTATGTGGGAAGGTGAGCAAGATGAGTGACTGTAGGCTGATAAGATGACTTGATCAAAATTTCTAGTTGGGGTGATGAACGACAGTTAGCTGTAAATCTAGGATAATGTAAGTTAATGCGGATCAGCGGCAAAAACCAACCCTTAATGTTCGGATACAACATTAACAATGTGCTGCTTGAGACAGTCACGTCGTTTCAATATCTGGGCGTAACGTTGCAAAGCGATGTGAAATGGAACGGACATCGAGGAATGTGGTACGGAAGTCGAATGACTGACTTCGGTTTATTGGAAGAATTTTAGGAAAGTGTGGTTAATCTCAAATTCGAGACCACATATAGGACACTGGTGCGACCTATTCTTGGGTACTGCTCGAGTGTTTGGAATCAGCACCAGGTCGCATTAAAGGAAGATATCGAAGCAATTCAGAGTCCGGCTGCTAGATGTGTAGGTTCGAAAAACACGTAAGTGTTAATGGAGATGCTTTGGAAACTCAAATGGGAACCCATGGAGGGAAGGTGACGTTCTTTTCGAGGAACACTATTGAGAAAGTTTAGAGAACTAGCATTTGAAGCTGACTGCCGAAGGGTTCTTCTGCCACCAACATACATTGGGCGTAAGGACCACGAAGATAAGTTATGAGAAATTGGATTACTGAGAGAACAGATAAAGTAAGTCAAAGTTACATTATTACTCTCTAACGAGCCACTGGAAATTACAGGTCCCTTCACCAAAATACTCAGGAATATCGCTGAACAATGTCAAAACTTTTATCGGCTGAGTTCGTACTTTAGTGCATATCGGATAAGAGGAACGTCAGGATTCGATCATTGCTACATGTTTTTCCAACTTCTTTTCTTCTGATGCATAATCATATAAGGAGCCGAAATTCGCAGCCTTTGAATAACAAACAAGTCATTTAAAGAAATTATGTAATATAAAGCGAGCAGTTTAAAAGAATAACTTCATTGTCAAATGCTTACAAATATTTCTTACGATTTCTTTATTTTATGTTATTATTGCAAATGTAAATGATCTGAGTTTCAATACAGAGTAAAAACGTTGTTCCGTGAGCCCTTAAACAGGCACAGCGGACAGGGCCACAGTCAGTCCTCGATAAGAATTCGCAGTGTGTTATTCTGACAATCGTCTCCAGTCGTCACTAAGCATTTAAAAGATCATAGTTAGTCTCTTTTCAGCCGCCGTGGACGTAAGTCACCGAAAAGAAATAGTCAAAACAGTCATCCACTATGAAAGCACTGTCACTCGCTGCCGAGATAAAACCATATTCGGTCAGATGTCGCTAAGGCGCTGGAAGAGTTTTCAAGTAATTACTATCAGTTACTACTCTTATATTTAGATTACTCAGCGGAGTCTATTAATGTTACTGGTCACGTTTTGTGAAAAGTAAAAGAAGTTACAAATTGCAAGCCGATCAGTATGTGTTTTACTACAATTTAAACGTCCGCTGTATTTTAATTTATTACCAACATCGACTTATTCATCAGCTGGTCTACAGAGGAGACATCATACGAGTCACTCGAAAGGGCAGTAATCTAAGAAGCACTAGATTTATGTGTAAGTTTAAGTAAGCGTAATTTACAAGAAAGTCTTACTTGTATCTACTCTAATAGGGCTTTTAAACGTTCGACTTCATTAACTTTTTTATCGTATTCCTGAAGCCGTACAGTTTTGTATCAGATAACAGTGAACATGTTTTCCGTAATAAATTGAGCGATGTTCGTCATTATACCGTTTTCTAAACCACGGATAAGTAATCATTAACTGCGCACTGTTGCACTATCGGAACTTTAACATGAAGACCTGCTGACTAGACCTTTTTCTGTGAATTAAAATTTCTTTAGACCTTTATGACATCCGTATTTCACAAACAGAACGGCGAAGAATAATTAAAACTGGTAATATGTTGCGTATCATAACTCCTTTGCTACTAGGATTCTCTAAAAGAGCGAGCGCATGGGCATTGTTCATATTTGTAAGCTAACGAACAAAATTATGATTTTAGTTTTCTTTCTTTCGCGATCCCTTTTTAGATATTTCAACCGCAAAAAATATTTCCCTTAACTTTCTCGAAGAGAGTTAGTCGTTGAATCGCCTTAGTGATTGATCTCTTCTTCAGCCACGCACAAACTGTTTCGAAATGCCGCTATGCTAATGACTCTGCACCCATCGATAATGTCAATAACCACAGGCGTCCCAAATCCACCCTGGAGTTAGTCATGTGATTTTCGCGCAAACATTCGCCTTTGCTTATCTTACACGAAAGATTATGCAAATGTTACTCTACCTCAGCACGCCCGGGTGAAGAAGCGGCTGTTGGCAAACAGCGTGAAACTAGGTCATGTTTTGAACGTGTCAAATACTTACGCATTCACAGTGCCGCCAGGCTGTGGAATTGCAGTATCACAATAGACGCTCAAAATCATCACTAATTACAAACAAATATTATTTGTTTAGCAAAGAACGAAAGCTCCTTTATTGAAGTACAATAGTTTCCTTGCGGCAGACCACTCATATACATGCGCATAATCTGCTTCTATCTTTCGAGTTTTCGGTTACTTCTAAGTAAACATCGTGTCCGAGGATGTTCATTTTTTGTGTTGTAAACTTGATAAACTACTACATGTTTGTTATTATAAATTACTAGTTTTGTCACAAGGAGTTTATTACTGTACCATATGGGAAATCTAGAGGAAATACAAAGCTAGACGATAACAAAGAACAGATTACGAAATAATGACGTGGATGTAGACAACTTTCGTGTAGAAATAGTGGCCACAGTTGTTAGTAAACCTGTTTTAAATTATTGATAATTATGTACTGTCCTCTTAACATTTACATCGCTGCAGTCGAAGAACGAGAACATTTTTGTTCATCAGGATTCTTAAAACCAAGTCAACAACAAGATATATGGCTATTTAGCTGTACATACTCTGTAGACACTATGCTTTGTGAAACGCACGAAATGATTTCACTGTGATGCTGCTCTAAGTAGGAATGTTGCGTAGTGAAATTTCCGTGTCTATTTTTCCAATACTTGCCCATATTTAAGTGAAATCAGTGAAAACTGGAGCAGTAATGCGAAATTCAAACTGTACAAACAATGCTGTAAAACGTTATTACAAACTTTCCGGATTTTTCTCCGTATTTGGTACATGAAAACATAATAACAATAAAAAATAAATTACATAAATAGCTGAAACTGGACATTTTGTTTCACCAAGCCTGTACTACTTACTGTCCATTAAGAATGACAGATTATGAAAAGATTAACGTAACAAAAATTTTGCATTTAGTGTTCCTTTAACATTGTAGCTATTAGAGACAGAATACCAGTTTATTTGCGTGATTATTAGGAAATAAATCAGCCGTAACTTTTTTAAGGTACCATCTCAGCATTCATTGACAATCTTTAACGAAAAAATGTAAAACCTAACTCAGGATGGCCGTACTATAATTGAACCGCACTCTTTGCGAATACGAGTAAGACGAAACCTCCACACTTCTCTTCGCTGGATGCTTCATTCCCTGTATACCACACGGCTAGTATCTAGTGCCTTCGCCTATCTTTATTTCAGTGTATTATGATCAGTTTCCTGTTGACTGTCTCAGGTGTATTCTATTGCAGTCTATGAACTGCAGCCCATTTTGGGCATACAGTTAGTTCTTCAAGTGAAGTGGTAGCTTTTCATTTGTACCATTGCTCACGGCACTACATATCCATTTATTTATTGAGACAGAAAGCTGAAATAATGAGTTGTTCCTACACAATGTGGAATGTAATTTCCTAGATCCATTAATGACAAAAATGTAGCGTAGACAGTTCCGTAGTAATAACAAATTTTTGGGGCGTTGCTATAATGGTGCTCCTGGATGCTCAAATTTTCTTGAAAAGCAATGAGACCATAAAATCTTAATAACATGGTGAGATTTACTAGTATACGTTATGAAAAAATGAGGATATAATATAAAATAATGCTTAATGACTAGTATTTTTGAGCTGTTCTCACTCATACTTGTGCTAAAACGTGTAGGTTCGAAGAGTTCTGTCATAGCAAGGATTGCCAACTACGCGAACATAAAAATCAGTAAATTAACATGTTTTGCAGATTTTCATTTATTGATGTCCTACAATATTTTGACACAATTTGTCACTTTCAAGCAGTAATCAATTAGCTCTATTAACTAAAGTGTAACATTACATGTATTCACTCTTAGAAATTATCAACGTTATTCTAGTTCTACAGTAATTCAAGAATACAGTGCTGCGATAGTCATCAGCCTGTAGTGGATGTAATTTTTACAGAAAATGAAGTGGTTTATACAGCTACAAAATTCATCTCTAATGTAATCATGGAAATTAAATATATGAGAGACAGTAACAGTGTTTTCGAACACAGAATGAAAATTTGCCGGTCGTTTATGTCATAGAAAAATTCCTTGACGGAAATATATTGTCAATAATTAACTTCTAAATGACTGTTATTCGTAAATGTATGCTGTTATAAAATGCATATAATTTTCGTGTTGATGACAACTTCATTACGTTTATCGTGAATATGATTTATCGAAACTAACCTAAACCGCACAGGGCAGCAGCGTCTTTACGGGCGGTTGTTGCAGTAAGTTACCGTTATCAATTCAAGTGCCCTCTGTTGATGACTCAGACGGCAGAATGATATTCATTCAAATAAAACGCGAAGCTCAAAGAGCTTCAGTGGTGGTATGAAGTCGTTTTCCAGTGGCACCACTCAGATCGGTTTACATAAACAGAGAAATTGCACGTGGAGCGAAACATATACGATGACGGAGCGAGGCAGAAGGCATGTGGCCACACAGGCGAGAAATACAGCCGGCACTAGCTGTGAGCTTACAGCTAGGCGCCAATTTATGACAGCGGCGTAAGCCTCGGCTTGCTCGTATGCTCCAGATAAGCCGGCGGCCGCTGATCACCTTCTGTTTACGTGGCGGTGGGTGGCCCCGCTCTTCGTAGCCCCGGGATTTCTCAGCCACGTCATAATTTCAAGGGCGAGGAGCGGGGTCGCGCCCAATGTAGCTATTCTTGGGAGGACACTGATGTCATCGCTGAAAGACGAGATGCAGTATTCAGATTCAGGCTGTATTTTTACATAGAGCAAAAATATTCTTCAAAATCTATTACAGCACAACCATTCTACTCTGCAATCAGTTAGAATGTAGATGTCACAGATTTGACTCGTGTACCACCTGCGGTCATCACCGGGACGTTCATTTCTATAAGTCATAGTGGATATTTTTCCTGTCCAGCATTTACTCAATCGTACTTTTTCACAATTTTTTTTGCTACTGTTACCCGTTCATCAATGTTATTTCTTCAATTTCTCAGCGCATACTGCACTTTTTACCCTTCTGCTTTCAGCCCTCCTCTTTCCCTTTTGATTTTTGTGAGAGTATTTGTGTTTAAGTTACGATGCATCTTTTTTCATATGCTATCTGCTACAGACTAGATTTCTCATTATTGCCTCATTATTTGTCCTTTGTCTTGAAATAACAATTGCCTTAATAATCAGCAACATTATGGATTTCTCTTGTAATAGTTTTATTTTTATTTCGTTAGTTGATCATTTAAAGACCATGACAAGTCGCAAACTTTATGACAGCGTTCTTATTTAGTGTTTTTCTTTTTCTTTGTCCTGTGTGTTTTCCTTCACCTGACTGCGTCTATTAGGTGGTCCATGCTGCCATTTAATACCAGTAGTCCGTCTCAAACACTCAGAGCGTGTTCTCTGACAGTGTTACCGATTGTTGGTTAACTGCAACTAATCGTATGTAGCAGCATACCATTTCTGACACAGAAAACACATAAAGTCATATTTTATTTTCACAAGCTGATCAAATAGTTGCTAAAGTGGAACAATAATCTAGGTGGAAAACTTACTTGAAAACGCCATATTTAGTGGCGTCTCCACTATTAGTATAATAATCATTTTCATTGCTACTGAAACACGAAAACTACTTACATTTGTGCATATGAAATGTATTCCTAAATAATATTCATTCAAACCACAGAAATCCTACGTCATCACGTTATGGTTCGGCAGTGGAAAGCGTGCTCTGTACAATGCGGAGTTAAAACAACACTGCTAACAGGGTAATCACTTACGGAAACGACAGAAGTGTTGGAAGGAACAAAAATGCAAAAATGTGAGTTGAATGTGTATGAAAAAGGAAGTCATCCATCATGTTAAAGACAACAAGCCAACTGCTACTGGAGAGTAATTTTTTCTGTGCACGTTAGAACTTTTGTAGTTGAACTATTTCAGAGTTGCGTCCCCAAGATGGGAATGGGAAGGTTGCCCAAGAGTTGCTTAACCGAATGTGGAGACTGTCTTAATATTCCATCTAGACTTGTCACTGAACCATACGAACGCTTCTTAATAGAAAGACCAAATTCTGACTCTATCTACAGACCAAACATTTCCCAAGCTAAAAATTTAAATGAAAAGCTATTTTCGAATCCTGCCTCGGGCATGGATGTTTGTGATGTCCTTAGGTTAGTTAGGTTTAAGTAGTTCTAAGTTCTAGGGGACTGATGACCGTAGATGTTAAGTCCCATAGTGCTCAGAGCCATCTGAACCATTTTTTTTAAAGCTATTATTCGTTAAATTATGTTACTTATAGAAGTACATTTCTCATTCTTGCCCTTACTTTATCTTTCTTTACCACAATGGGGTATAATCCAAGAGCCTTTCTTTTCATTTGTTTGCATGGCCAGGGGTTGTTGTGCGTCCGTCCGAGGAATTTAGAACTCTTATTGAATAATTATCGAACTTTTTTAAATACTTTGGTATTTATGTCTGTTATTATGGCTCAGGCTCTAGAATGATATGCTGGTGTAAATGAAGCTTTAGAAAGCTGAGTAGTTGTCGGGTTTGTAATTCATAGGCTAAACGAAATTAGTGAAGTGCAAAGGACCAACACAGGAGATGCGATTTGAATGAATGGCGAATGTGTTACCACCAGTAGTTATGTCACTGCAACAAGTGATAAACAGAATGTTACCAAGAAAGCATATATATGATGAGAGCTTTACATTAACATGTGATTCTTGATTGTCATATAGACCGGAAAGTCCTCCTCGCTCTTACCTTCTCTTGTTAGTGGGTATTCTACAGTTAATTCTTTTAACCTGTTATTTGCGTTTCTTTCCGTGTTTGGGAACGTACATCACAGGAGGTCAGGAAGTCTGCAGACGAAGTTTCATAAATATGTGCTAACTGCTTCCTGATATGAATCCACATATCTTTAACTTTGTGGTGGATTAATCTGTGCACATGCGCTCTTCGTTATCTATTAAATGCATGTTGCACAAAGATGAGAATCTGCAAGACGGAGTTTATAGGGCATGGTGTTAGTCGCAACTTGTCTGTTAATGGCAAAGTACCATGTCGCTTTCACGTCAGAGTGCAAGTTAAGACTATGAATATTGTTCCGGATTACTTTACAGTTATAGAATTTATATTTCTGTTCTATATTATTTCTCTTTCCCTCTTTCAGCAGATTTTTGCATCTTATCTTCACTTTCCTCACTGCTTTTTAGATAATTCTCTGCTTAAATAACTGTATTACAAAGGATTTTAAATGTTAAAATCAAAAGTCAACTTAGAATGTGTTGTAATTGCACATTAATCAGTGGTATGAGGTCAACCGGAGCTACTTCGTTGGGCAGATGTGCTGCAAGACTGTTGTTTGATTTTTTCCATTGTTTAAATGTGTTGGAGATGTATGACGCCTGCTCCTGTTTATCAATATATATGACTTTTATTGTTGCAAGCGTCAAAGTGCCTCACTGAAATTTAAATGACTGACGATACCCCATCGTTGACATGATTCGTTTGGCCACGTTTGCAGGTAGTGACATATCTTGCGCTATCTAGTGAATTGTAGAAGTAATGGAGAAGTTTGTTAGAGCAACTTTCTGAATTTAATTTAGTTTTCTTATACTGTGCACTTCTGCACTGACCATATTTTGGTTTGTAACTTCTAGTAGTTTGTCACAATAGTGTGCTGTATATTTTTTCGGAAATCAATGCCTATACATTTCAAAACTGTGAACTGTCGTATCTCTCCTTAAGTTCTCTCCTTAAGTATCTCACGGCCAATATGGAATATTCCGGACTTTGTTCTGTTTAGTTTGGCAACGAGTGCCTCTTCATATTTTCTTATTATACGTAATGCATTCTCTAATTCTGTTCAGCTCAAAACGAGGAAACTGACATCCTCTGCGTACGCCTTACACACTATTCTGTGTTCATTCATTTGTAGGCCTTGCAAATGTTTCGCCTGGGTGGGGAGGAGAGGTTCGATGACGATGAGAAATAGCGCCATAGACATCGGACGACGCTAACTAACGGGACTGACAATTTCTATCGTTCGGCTAGGCTGTCCATTGATGATCATGTCGGAAGAATTATTGGTTACCATATACTGTTTGATGGCAATGAATCTGGGCGAGAACCCACTGCAAGCATGGTACAGAGGAGAAACTATTCGATGATCCTATCGATGATATTATGGCGCATTTCAGTTTACAGGCTTCTCCTGTTGAAATTAAATCTAAGGTAGTCGCATAGGCAAAATAAAAAACAGCCACAACGCAGGAAAAAAATGTGTCTCCTACCAAAAATTCTGTGTAATCAATACCCTAATATCCCATATTTTTACAGGTAACATGATGTATTAATTTAGACCTGTGGCTGATTTGGGTTTGCGGCTACAGGACACGCACAATTAAATAAAAGCTAAGGAGCGTAAGTTATTTAAATAACAATTAAATCCGATGTAACATATTTCTTACCATATTTGTGTTTAAGGTAAAACAAAAAAAAACCACTTAGGATGCCACAGTTGTGGTGGGATATGTTTGGGTATTTGGTTATTAAAGAAAAACAATTATTGTGTACCAGCAACTAGGAGGACCCATCCTTAATTAATTACAGTATTTTTCTACCTTTCCCTACACTTGAGGTGTAGGAGCCGGTTACGCTGTACATTATAACCTTAAGCGTTTGGGCCAAGAGTCTAGCAAAGATTTTATGGTCGTTATTTAGCAATGTGATCAGTCTTAGATTCACTAATATCCTACAACCCAATTTTTCGGGAATTACCACTACTATTCCTTCACGATAAAGTCTTTCGGAGTCACGTTGTTCGGCTTCACGAACTGACTGTAGATACATGTTATCTTGGTTTTTATGTGTTTCCAGAATACCGGATAAAACTCCGCTGGAATGCCATCTGTTCCGGCTGATTTGTTTTACGCACTTTCTCAGACGGCGCACTCCACGTCTTGCTCAGTCACGGCAGCTACTAGGGTTTCTGCATCCACGTGGCTTACCCAGCCTTGCAGGTTAGTCAGTATATCTTCCTGTGCTTGTTCATCAACGTCTTTATTTAACATGAAGGGATTTCCTCTTTGATCTCGCTGTTCCTGGTCACCGTCTTCCCATCGTCAGTTGTTATCCCAGTCAGTATTTTCCAGAATCCTCTTTTACTTTCGCAGATTGCATGATACTCTGAAGTTACTTCTGGCTGTGCCACAGTATAGACTCATGACCTAATTGGAGATTCCTTTAATTGTTTTCGTCTTAAGGCCAGAATTTTTCCTATATTTTCTTGGTTCTATCATGTTGCCCGGCAGCCATGCGTCTTGTGTGTGCAGATCTCCCTGAGACAACGACGGTAGGAATCGATTGTTCTCTTATGCCAAGGGCTCTATTCTCGAGATTAGTTTATTAAAGACCTTCGTATTTTAGGTTTGGCGTATTTGAACTACCAATCTGTGGCCGAGATATGAGAGTTGAATGTACTCTCACAGTCCATCCAGGTGTTCAGGAATGCCTCATGACACACATGGTCTTGCAAGTTTGACAAATTTAGTTTCCAAAGGCCTATGTATCGATACGTCCCTTGTCGTTCGATGTTTACTGTACAGATATATGCAGCATGATCCTAAAACAACGTTGGCCAAATTTCTGACCGCATGATACAGTTTTTCGAAGTGGGCGATACATATATACATCCAATTTCTTGCCGAATGGTTGATGTTTGTAAAGCCAAGTATCGATCCGTGCTTGTGCTCCCATCATTCTGTTACGCGTAGATCCTCTATTATACGTTTCAAGGGTGTTTGATCTTTAGCACTGTTTACACAGTTAAATTCACCTCCGAGGATGACATGCTCGCAGCGTGCGCCAAACAGAGGGACAAAATCTTCCTTAAAAAACTCTGCTCTTTGGTGTTTATTAGTGGAACCCTATCGGACATAGATACTGATCAGTCATAACATTATGACTACCTACCTAACGGCCGGTATGTTCACCTTTGGTACGGATAACAGCGGCGACGCTTCGTGGCATCGAAGCAACGAGACCTCTGTAGGTAACTGAAGGGATTTGGCACCACATCTTTACACACAAGTCACCTAACTCTCGTAAATTCCGGAGAGGGGGCGATTAGGTCTGACGTCGCTTTCAGTCACATCCCAGATATGTTCGATCGGGTTCAGATCTGGCGAGTTGGGGGAGGGAGGGCAGTACATCAATTGGAACTCGCCACTGTGTTCCTGGAACCACTCCGTCACTCTCATGGCCTAGTGAGATGGTGCATTTCTTGCTGAAAAATGCCACTGCCGTCGGGAAACATGATCGATATGAAGGGGTGATGGTGCCTTGTATGAGCTCCACAGGACCCATGGATACCAGTGTGAATGTTTCCCGAACTGTTTTACCAGTGTACCCAGCCAACGACGTCCGACATCTGCAAAGAGGGATGGCCGCCCGACCCGACGACGTCTGGACGTGGTCGTCTTGGTTTCGCAATATGCTGAAGACAATCACAACAGCACTCCTCGAACACCCGACAAGTCGTGCAGTTCCGAAATACTCGTGCTGAATCTCCGGGCCATCACAATCTGCCCTCGGTCAAACTCAGATACATTGCGCACCTTGGCCATCCCACACACGGACAGCACGCTCACTGATAGTACATGCACTGTGCGTGTGTTTAACTAGCAGTCATTCCCCGCCAAGTGATCTGTGAAGGAAATGAGGGAATACTTACTTCACAGCAGGCAAGAGTGGGAAAAAAAGAGTAAGAGAACTAAAACTACGGTATGAGTGCTGCTTTCGGTCAATAGTATTTAAAAAGAACGTACTTTCGCTTGATTCCTGGTCTCCATATAAAAATAATACTCCTTTATAGCCAACTATCCCTATTGGATTTTAGTTTTTTCTGTGCGTAGAAAACATATTATTCGCAATATCTGCATCTACGCCAGTTTCGCGATAAGCTCCACGGCGGACTATTTAGCAGTCGGTTGCATGCCATCGTATTCCATCAGTTCTCATTACCCCGTTACACCAGTATGATTCTATATGCATTCATTAAGAGTGGATACCCAGCTGAATGTCCGACACGGTTTGTAACTCCCTGGCTGTTCATTTTCGATCTTGATGGTGAGAACCCTTGTGATTACTGTGATTCGCCATTTTTCATTCGGTATTCTTGGTCAAAGTTAATGGTTTGTTTTGAACATTTCTTGAATGTCGACGATGAACATTTTGTGAAGTGTCATACATACATTCCATAGATGGTCGATCTTTGCACCTCTCGGTCACACATTTTCTGTCGCCCTCCTGATGCAGACGATTAGTCATTACCAGTAAATATTTTGCCTGTCACAGCTGTTAACACAACGCTTTCAAATGAGCCTTGCTAAAGATTGAGCTTATAGCCTCGCACTAAGGGAGTTACTCGTCAGCTGCGATATACAAATTCTATTGCCATGGGTTTGTTATTCCTTTCCGTCCGTATTGTTATTAAAATACACTACTGGCCATTAAAATTGCTACACCACGCAGATGAAGCGCTACAAACGCGAAATTTAACCGACAGGAAGAAGATGCTGAGATATGCAAATGATTAGCTTTTCGGAGCATTCACACAAGATTGGCGCTGGTGACGACACCTACTACGTGCTGACCTGAGGAAAGTTTCCAACCGATTTCTCATACACAAAGAACAGTTGACTGGCGTTGCCTGGTGAAACGTTGTTGTGATACCTCATGTAAGGAGGAGAAATGCGTACCATCACATTTCCGACTTCGATAAAGGTCGGATTGTAGCCTATCGCGATTACGGTTTATCGTATCGCGACATTGCTGCTCGAGTTCATCGAGATCCAATGACTGTTAGCAGAATATGGAATCGATAGGTTCAGGAGGGTAGTACGGAATGCAGTGCTGGATCGCAACGGCCTCGTATCACTAGCAGTCGAGATGACAGGCATCCACATGGCTGTAACGGATCGTGCAGCCACGTCTCGATCCCTGAGTCAACAGATGGGGACGTTTGCAAGACAACAACCATCTTCACGAACAGTTCGACGACGTTTGCAGCAGCATGGACTATCAGCTCGGAGACCATGGTTGCGGTTACCCTTGACGCTGCATCACAGACAGGAGCGCCTGCGAAAGTGTTCTCAACGACGAACCTGGATGCACGAATGGCAAAACGTCATTTTTTCGGATGAATCCAGGTTATGTTTACAGCATAATGATGGTCGCATCCGTGTTTGGCGACATCGCGGTGAACGCATATTGGAAGCGTGTATTCGTCATCGCCATACTGGCGTATCACCTGGCGTGATGGTATGGGGTGCCATTGGTTACACGTGTCGGTCACCTCTTGTTCGCATTGGCGGCACTTTGAACAGTGGACGTTACATTTCAGATGTGTTACGACCCGTGGTTCTACCCTTCATTCGATCCCTGGGAAACCCTAAATTTCAGCAGGATAATGCACGACCGCATGTTGCAGGTCATGTACGGGCCTTTCTGGATACAGAAAATGTTCGACTGCTGCCCTGGCCACGACATTCTCCAGGTCTCTCACCAATTGAAAACGTCTGGTCAATGGTGGCCGAGCCGCGCGGGATTAGCCGAGCGGTCTAGGGCGCTGCAGTCATGGACTGTACGGCTGGTTTCGGCGGAGGTTCGAGTCCTTCCTCGGGCATGGGTGTGTGTGTTTGTCCTTAGGATAATTTAGCTTAAGTAGTGTGTAAGCTTAAGGACTGATGACCTTAGCAGTTAAGTCCCATAAGATTTCACACACATTTGAACATTGAAGGGTGGCCGAGCAACTGGCTCGTCACAATACGCCAGTCACTACTCTTGATGAACTGTGGTGTCGTGTTGAAGCTACATGGGCAGCTGTAACTGTACACGCCATCCAAGCTCTATTTGACTCAATGCCCAGGCGTATATAGGCCGTTATTACGGCCAGAGGTGGTTGTTCTGGGTACTGATTTCTCAGGATCTATGCACCTAAAATTGCTTGAAAATGTTATCACATGTCAGTTCTAGTATAATATATTTGTCCAATGAATTCCCGTTTATCATCTGCATTTCTTCTTGGTGTAGCAATTTTAATGGCCAGTAGTGTACCAGTGTTCGCTTTTCCCATTTTCTATAATGACACAATATTCCAAACCAATGCCAATTTTACTAATAAAAGTTACCCATTTTTCAAATAAGCTTACGAAAAATCTTAGCATTGCTGCTATGGCTAATCGATATTTCGGTTTTTTATGCGAATAATAGAAAAAAATAAGAAAAACCTGTTATAACCGAGACCAGGCAAATACCGAAAAATACCGGTTATTCAGAACCAAAATACCAGTATCGATTTTAACTGGTCAGTTTGTACCCATCCGTAGCACATGCCCTGATGTGTGAGTTATACAGCGTCATCCGTTAGTACACATTTCGATCGAACAAAGTTTACTAAAGTATAGTGCCTTCAAAACCTCAAGCGGCGACCGGGCGCGGGCGGACGTGCTGCGAAGGAATGCTGACGCCTCGTCAGCGCATCGTGACGTCGCTGCCGCAGGTCAGTTCTGGGCTGCGTGCGGCAGCTGGCGCAGGCGCGCGGCCCGCCGGACGTACCGCAGTGACCCAGATCCGCTACCACCTCTGCGTACTCGGAGAGAACCCCGTCATGCGCTCAGGTGGAGTCTTCCGACTATATTCCAGGATATCTGCTCTCGTCCACAGAGACTTGGTCACCCACCACGGATCGACCGAGACTGCAGCAGACGCTCACGGGTCAGCCAAGAGGCTGCGCGGACGTGCCTCGCCTGGCCGGTGTGAAGATGGCAGTTTGTAGATCTGCCGCGTGACCGAGTGGAGGAGGAGGACTGGGTGTCCACGGCTGTAGTGTGCATTAGGTCTGGCTGTCTCGGTGTTGAAGTCAGCAAGGAGGTAACAAGCTGGCCATCATCGAACAGATTGCTGTTGTTTCGCTGAGCCTCATTAGACTGTCATTCTCTCCTGTTCTTCGATACGGACAGAGTGGTAGTACGACAGAATGTGTTCTTGAACGAACGAGGTGACGAAGTGGTTAGCACACTGGACTCGCATTTGGGAGGACGACGGTTCAAACCCGCTTCCGACCTTCCTGATTTAGGTTTTTCTTGACTTCCTAAATCGCTTCAGGCAAATGCCAGGATGGTTCCCTTGAAAGGGTAAGGCCGACTTCCTTCCCTGTCCTTCCCTAATCCGAAGGGACCGAAGACCTCGCTGTTCACTTCTCTCCCCCAAATTAACCAACCAACCAATGTGTTCTTGTGCTCAGAAAGCTGTGTTATTTATTGTATAGGACCCGTCAGAGCTTTTTACCTCGCTGTGGTAATTTCAGTAATGATTCTAGGCCGTCGACGTTTGATTTGGTTGCGGCGCTCACAGTGCCTTGCTAAGTGGTACAGCAGTGCTTGCATTTCTATCTCCCCCGTTACGAGGTCTGTTGTAACGCCGGTTTGTCATGTTGGTGTAACGATTGGCAGAACAGTTCAGCTCTAACCTATTCTATTCCGAGCTCACTTGATAGAACTTTAGCAAAAAAAATTTACAACCGTACAGTAGCATTATTCTGCCGTGCAACAAGGCGCTCCACAACTTGCTCCTTATCTCATCTCCCATTGCAGCTTATTGAGCATCTCTAAGTGACTCTAGTATAGTTAAATATTCGGACTCGTACACAAGAGCTTTCAAACGCTTCCACGAATAAATGTCTAGTGGGTTTAGGTCTGAAGAGTGTGTGGGCCAAGGAACTGGCCTACCTCTTCCCATCCATTTTTCACATAATATGTTATGTAGAAGCCTATGAACGTTAACAGTGAAATGAAGACAAGCTCAATCTTGCATGAGGTACATGTTCTGACGTACTCGTAAAAGCACATGTTCTAGCACAACAGGTAGAGTATTCTGTAATAAAGCATGGTAGATTTCTCCGCTAAGTTTGGGTGGAAGAACATGAAGTCCTAAGAAACAATCATCAACAATGCCGGCCCAAACATTGACATAAAATCTTTCTTAATGTGGTGATTGCACAAATTCGAGAGAATTCTCGAAATTCTTTAATAGGGAATTTGAGCGGACCCAAAACTGAACCTTATGGGACTCCCTTAGTGATTTATTACTTGTCACTAAATTGTGTTTCTCCTTCGAAAATGGTTTGCATTAGTCAGCACAACTTTTAGGATTGTTTTTCAAGTGCGATTAAAACCAACTATCGCCATGGTTAATGTGTATATGAAGAGAAATGGAAAATGAACTCTAACATGAAAATTGGGCACTTCTGGACCTAAGTCCATGTAACACATTTTATTCCTCCATGTGTTTCCTGAAAGTCTGGCCATACCATTTTGCTTCACCGTGTATGTGGTACTTCTGACTAGATGACGCAGTTACAATCCTGCTCCGTCCACTGTTGTCCTTTTGTCCACTGTTACTGGACAACTTCCTTCGTAGATAACATAAAGGTTCTTTTGTGTAAAGCCCTACTCTGAATGCTTTTGCAGCTCCATTGCTCCGAAAGTCTTCATTCGGAAACTGGGACGAACTACCAGTAAGGGTCCTCTGGCATTTCCCACCTTGTAGCAGAGCAATTCTGAGCCACGAGCTGGGACGTATGCAGCTGCTCCAAGCACATTATTGTCGTTTCACGTCAATTGCTGCATGATACGTTTGGCACTACTGACAGACCAGAAGACAGAATGCTGCGATGCATTTGTACTCCACTTCCTTCACAGGATATCATTTTGTCTTCCAAATGCCAGACACCTCTCGCCTCTTATATCACTCTGTTCTCTTGGCACTGCATCCCACGTGAGGCTCAACGAACGAGACAACTAATGAGTACTAACTCCTGACATCCTCTGAACACTTGTATACTCTCCTGAATCAGTTGGTCCCCACTGCTTCATGTTTGCTAGCATCTGCAAGTGCATGACGTTGGACGTGCCCTGTTTCTAATGTATGTAAACACGCGAGAACAATTGGCTGGAGAGCTGCGAGCCAGACAGTGGGATTTCTGGCATACGGCGATGCAAGCCGACGTCCGAATCGATAGCTGCGAGGCGCCGGCAGGCCTGCGACGCAGCCACCATGCTTTCCATACAAACCTAACACATTCCATTAGCTTCAAAGTGGTCCCATACTCTATCGTTATTGGGTCTTAATGGAATAAAAATAATAAAATATGTTTCAGTTGGAAACGAACGCATATAAATAAGTAATTTTTATATAAAAATGGCTTGAGATTATTGAAAGATGTACCACACACTTGCTACGGTTATAAAATCATATAAGCAGAGAAACTGCAAAATAAATAGTTTGAACAATGATTTAAGATTATGTGCAGACAAAATATCTATCGTGAAAAAATCTTGACATACCAACCATCGACAAGACAGAATATAAAAAAGGCACTCTACGGAGACAGTGATGAGGGACTGTACACTTGGATGTAGAGTGTTTACGCAACAATAGATGGCACAGGTAATTCATACACACACGTCACTATTTCGTGTATAATAAATGAGAGCTTTGTGGATTTGATTATTTTCACAAGACACTTGCTGGAAGGGCCATCTTCCAATTCACAAGGACTTGCAGTCGGAAATTTTGTTGTTGTTACAGGTAATTGCAGGAAAACAGCAAGTAGTTTAAATCTCTTTCTTCTGACAGTCGCAGAAAAGTTTATCCTCGATCCTTATTCGAAGTAAGTTGAAATAAGTTCAAAGGTACTAGCATAATCTGGGTGAATGGAATGGAAAGGAAACAAGATGGGAAAGAGTTAGAAAGAGAATAATTTCAGCGGGCGGCAGCATCGGTACCGTCGGAGCGGGGTCCACGACCGTCCGACGATGCAGGTATTCCGGGGCGTCCTCTGTAGTGGTATGATCCGACTCAATGGTGGCGTCTGGGCGTCACTGCGAGGTGGCAGGAGAAGAGATAGGAGCAGGGTAGGTCACCAGCACAACTTTTGTTTCCCATAGGAGTGACCTGTTGGTGGCTGGAAGTTGCTTAGTGCGCCACTGTTGGTATTCGGAACTAAGGTGGCATCCTCTTCCGCACCCGGAACACATCCTAAGATGGCTGCTGTGTATGATTACTGCACGGCATCCATCAATCTATAGACATGATGGAACGTGGCCTCGGAGATCAATGGAGATCTGTCAGACTCTGTTTAGGACATGGTATGTCAGAAACTGAGTCTATTTCTCTGCAGTATGGTTGTGGATTGCGACGATGGTTGGAGTGCAACGACAATTTCATTTGATGGAAGCTAGAATAGTAATTTGACGACGCGTATCATACACATGCCTAAGCTGGCATGGTCGAAGGTCACCTCCCCTACATTGACGTCATCATTACAGAAGTAGAGGCCCTGAATAGTCTCACACTGTATGCATTTGAACGCCACACTGTCGACGGCTTCAACACAGACAATGATGTTCACGATCGACAAGTGTATGCCTATGATATCGGTTGCTGGATCTTGATATCATCTCCAGAAAACGCTTCACCTCTAGCACCTTGGATCAGGCACAATTGTTGCAAAAATTAAATCAGGGTGTAGATTTACAGTGACCGTTTGCCATGTGCTGTAGATGCTAAGATGACACGTAATAAAAGGCCAATAAAATGTAAACAAGGCGAGCTATTGCTCTGCAGGTGGAAAGATGACAGTATGTTTGCACTGTTGTACTGCCAAAGGCACATGCACAAACTCTCCGTGAGACCCAAATTCCCAATTTCTCGCTTGCCGTATCGCAACCATCCCAGCCCATTAGCCCTCTACTAGCAGATTTCTGACTCCGTAGGCGTACGTAAGTTGTTCGTGCATTTGCAGCGAAACGTTTTCATCATAAATCTGTTGCACTCATAGAATTGTAGATATGAGTGGTGCCTGTTGCGTCAGACATCCAACAAAACAGACACCACTCTACATATAAGTTGAAACATGTCTGATACCTATTTGTACCAACGTAGTTATCGTCTTCCCACTCACCTGATATCTACAAAACCAGTGGGATTTATTAATTACTGTTTGGATCCCAGTGTTGGTTGATAAGCCATTGAGGCCAGTCTGCAGTGGAAACATCAACCAAATGTATGCTCTTTTCTGAATGGTTATCGACATATAGGCACTCGAAATTGCCAGGAATGGGAATGGTCCAGGTGATAACGTGTTTAGAAATTGCTACATGTTGTCTTTTAGTGTCATTTTTTCTGAAACAACACGTGTTCAAATATACCATCACCAAGTTCAAGCCGTCTCGCAGACTGTGTAGAAAAATGCTATGGAGCTAGTCGAAACCGGCATGTACTCTTTAACGAGTACATAATCGTTTAAAACGAAAATGATTTCTTTTTCCCTTGCTGTACTGTAGTTTTCCAGGGCCGACCTTAAAGAAACCCACCAGCTCGGATACCCTCGTGTGTTAACATGCCGCCTCTGGGATTCTAGGAGGCGCGATAGGCCCTGAATCGAATTAACGATGAGGGCCAGTGTGCTGGCCATGCTTAATGTGGTTTTTAGGTGGTTTTCCGCATACGGCTACGTAAATATTTGTCTGCTACCCACCTCCCGCCTCAGTTACACGATTTTCAAACATTCCGAAATAGTTCTCAAACTTTCACACCAGTGACACTAGACGCAAAGAAGAGGGGTACACAATTTCCGTGCAGGGGGAGGGGGTGGGGAGGGACGGATGGAAAATTTATGCGCGAAGCATACAAAAACTATCAACAATACAGCATTAACAGTGAGCATCTTGACGCAGTCACGTCGTTTAAATATCTGGGCAGAATGATGCAAAGCAACGGTGCCCCGTGATCGAACTATAACCACAAGACCATGTGCTGCTGAGAGGCAAATGGAGATTCACAGTGAAACTTCTTTCAAACTCTGTCAGGTGCTAATAATATTCCCTCACGCGAGTACACCGTGTCTCTGTGTCCTTCATGGTGTTAATATCTGATGCCGTTCATGTTACTTATGTATCTCACCAGGCCTGGTGAGACGCTGCTTTTTTTTCATGCTGCATTTGGACAACAACAGTAATCACCTATAAGGCTAGTGCAGTCTGGTCTGAACATTTCTTTTACAAAAAATTACAACTCAAATTGTTTACATAGCTGACAATGGTGCGTACGTGTATGAAATTACATTAACCTCATACCACGTTTTCTGGTCGCTTTTTTATTAGGCTATGTAGAAAATAAGTTAATAGTCCTTAACAGTTTTAGGCGAAGTGGTTGATCCTAAGCGTAGTACAAATCAGATTTGAGAGTCCTCCTAACATCATCATATTTTACAATTATGTCTTCTTTATGTGTTGAGTAGTAGGCGTGACTCTTGTGTGTCTTCGGACTGCATTTGGTGAGACCTTCCATAACTGTATGTAAGGTCTACAGGAATGTGGTTTTTTGATGCACCGAGGAGGGAGGGGTGAGCGGGTATTAGACTACCTCCTCAATTTATGCTCTACTAGTACTACCACACTCTAAGACAAAAAACGACGCATCACGAAGGAGTTATGGAAATTGGTCGCAAACTGATGTTCATACAGTTGTCGACGTACAATACGGAACTGTAAACTTTGGCGGCCGACTGATAAATGCGTGCCGCTGCTGCGCAATTTCTTCGTGCAGCTGGCAAGGATTGTAAACAGGAGATATGTCGATATCAGGGCACAAAGCCTTTGAAAATTTCATTCCGTGTACTCAGCTCCAAAGTAGCTGTGCCTCGCAGACAGACGCGTGAACAACATACGCACATGTCTGCACTTGAGAGAGAACGTGACGTGTAGTTGGGCTCAAAGAAGCCGGTTGGAGAATTCGGCGAATCGCTCGACATTTGCATGGGAGCGCAGACACTATTCACGACGTAGGCAGGAACGGGTGAACGATGGCCGAACACAGTGTGAAAAAGGAAGCGATCGATCTAGAGAGAAGACAGTATGTGAGGACTGGACAATCGTCAGAGTTGGACTCACAGTCCCAGGCCCATCATTATCATCGATCCGACGTACAGCTGGTGCTTCTGTGACAACAAGGACCACTAATAGACGGATCACAAAAAGGGGACTAGGCTCACGGTAACCCTTACGCCGACCACCATTGCCTCTGTATACCAACAAATCCGTTTATAGTGGTGTCGGGCATATTCGGCGTGGAATATCATTAAGTGGAGCACAATTGTCTTCAGCGATGAGTGCCACTTCGAACTGAGCCCTGATGCTAAGCGCAGACGTTTCTGGAAACTTCCCGGACAGCAGTGGGATACCAACCTGACTGTCAACCAACATACGGGCCGACAACCAGAAGTGATGGTCGGGGGTGCCATTTGATTTCATAGCAGGACCCCCTTGGTTGTCATTCGCGGCACCCTTACAGCACGGCGGTTTTTGAACAGCCCGTTCTGTTACCCTTCATACCAGCCATCCTGGGCTTACCTTTGAGCAAGATAATGCCTGTCGGCAAATATCGATAGATTCTACTGCTTGTCTTTGTGCTTGCCAAACCGTATATTGGCCAGCAGGGTAAACGCATCTCTCCCCAGTTGAGAATGTTTGGAGCGTTATGGGCAGGACCTTTCAACCATCTCGGGATTCTGACGATCTAACGCATGAAATAAATGGAGAAAATGCGCAAACTGAGATCTTTTTAAATCACTTGGCGATAAAGATTCGGCTCATTGTCAGCAATAATAAATAAAAATTCGTGATGATAAACAATGAATAAAAAATTTATATGCCTACTGTGCAGATGATACGCTGATATGTATCAGTGATGATACGACAACTCACAGCTATGGAAAATTGCCTGTAATCACGCGGTTCCCCTCGCAGGACATGGTATACGTGATGTACCACAGCAACGCCGGCCGGAGTGGCCGTGCGGTTCTAGGCGCTACAGTCTGGAACCGCGAGACTGCTACGGTCGCAGGTTCGAATCCTGCCTCGGGCATGGATGTGTGTGATGTCCTTAGGTAAGTTAGGTTTAAGTAGTTCTAAGTTCTAGGGGACTGATGACTTCAGAAGTTGACGCCCATAGTGATCAGAGCCATTTTTGAACCACAACAACGTCTACGAACATACTTGGAATGTAAAATTATCAAAGGCGTCCTTCTAATATTCTTTTTAAGCTTATTGAAGAGATGACACTTCAGATATGCTATTTAGCTGAACTCGATCATTCAGCACTCTCTGCTTCGTGTAAAGAAACTTCGTCCCAACCGGCCTTGAAGGCCCAACGGTACCGAGCGACCGTCGTGTCATTCTCACTCCACACGCTCAACTGGAGGCGCATATGGAGAGGCACGTTTTCAGCACATCGCTCTCCTTACCCTTGTTAGTTTTCACAACTGGAGCTGCTACTTTTCAATCGAGTAGCTTCTCAGTTGGCCTCACAAAGGCTGAGCGCATCCCATCTGCCAACAGCGTTCGGCAGACGCAGACAGTCACCCACACAAGTCCGACAGCGCTTAAATTCGGTGATCTGACGGTAACCGTTCTTACGTCTGCGTCAAGGCCGTTTTCCTGCTTCATGTAACACAGTCTTCATTGTCAGCAACTCAGCAATGGGAATCAAATTTTCACAGTTCCTGGGCGAACAGTCATGGTACTACGAAAAGTATGGTGGTACTTGCGAATTCTTCGGTAAAGACGGGGAAGCTTATTTACTAGTTTCTCATAACTGTCTGTTTCCACTTTCGATCCAGTATTGTGCATAAAGAGTGAGGTGGGTTGAATCGCTTTTAATTTGTTGACAGCCCACCATTTTTCCGCTTTACTATGAAACAGGATGCAATGGACGTGGTATGTTTATGGCGCCTGAAATCTACAGACATATTACTTTCCTGATCACATCTGACTTCAGTGGTTCCGGAGTATGGATTTTTCCTCTACTTTGTTACATCTGGGGTCACTATCTGTGTCTCTTATGGGCCGTGGCGTCATAGGACCTGAATCAAATTATTTTTTAGTCTCTGAGATACTAACGATAGAATAATATCGATTACACTTTACCACATAAAAGCCTTATATCAAAATGACGGGTGCGAGTGTTAACCGGAAAGTGACTGGTGTCGTAGCGTGCAGTCCGGCATTTGTGACTCCCTGCACAGGATAGTCAAGCATCTGGATCTCGTCACATTATTTACATACACTAATAATACTAATGAACGATATGAAGTGGGATAAACATGTAAAAGTTGTCATAGGTAATGCGAATGGAAGACTTTGCCTTATTGAAAGACTTCCGGGAGAGTGCGGAGCACAGGATAGAATTCTGAAAATGTCTCGGTCGCAAATTAATTTGTTCAGCGTTACGCGTTCGATACATCATCCGAAAACCGCGGTTACGATAACAAGAAATACGAGGGCGTGCTGAAACGCAATGCCACTTAATTTCTTCTGTGTTCCCAATATCGGTTAAGGTATTACGAAGCGTATTCCAAAAGTAAGGTCCGATTGATTGCGAAATGGAAACCACGGTGAAAACCCGATAAACCTTTGCATAGGTGTGTTGGACAGCGTCCCTAGTGTGCCCGCTGATCGATCGCGTCACGTCTGTCTTTTTCAGTTCTGAGAGTACAGTGAGCACGTAAAGATGCCTAGAAAACAGTGTCTCTCGCAGAGTATGAGAGCCAGTGGGAGATTTTGCCTGATCTGATGCAGTCCACACAATATAACTGTCGTCCATTTCCTTCTTCACGACAGTTCTCGGCCACACTCTGCAGTTGCAATGAGGATGCCCCGGCAGTGTTTTCGATGCGAAGTGTTTGATTGCCCTCCAAACAGCCCGGACTTTGCTCCCTCTGATTTTTATCTCTGTTGTCATGAACCGGTGGGTATGAAGTGAACGTTTTGGCACAGACAGTGAACTGCAGATTAACGTAGAGAATTGGCGGAAACTTCAGGCGGCTGCCTTCTATGACGAGGGAATTGGAAATTTGGAGCAACGCTACAACAAACGTCTTAGACGAAGCGGTGACTATATAGAGACGTTGCTGGAAGATGTGGCTAACTATTGCAAATAAAACACTTTTGATTCTCACTGTGGTTTCCATTTCGCGACCGATCAGACCTTACTTTCGGAATACGCCTCGTGAATGTCATGCATATTACTCAGTCGACTTTCGGCTTTGCTGACGCAAGTTACAACCGTTTGCCATTAGAGGGTTCTGAAACGTTGCTTGTAACTTGGTAGTATTTATGAGTAAAAGAGCGTTTGAAAAGGGGATAAGTTTGTCGACAACAAAAGAATACTGATGGAATTAAGACAGAAATTCCCCAGTAGTTTTCGGTAGAGTTTACTTCTATATGATAGCGAATCACTAACAGTCGAAAAGAAAGAGGATACGTAAGTTGACAGCTTTAAGAATGAGCAAAACATGTCGGTTAGGACACATGCCGCGACGAAATTGCCTGCAGCGAACAGGCATAAAAGGAAAGATTCTGAAGAAGAAGAAATAGAAGAAGAAATGGTCGGTTCTATGACATTAAAAATTTCTGAAGTTACTACAGATTAAGGTAGACGCAGAGGATAGATGAAAGTCGACAGCGTACTATCGCTACAGTCAATACCTGCCGTACGACGTATGTACCAAAGAAGAATAACGGCGTCATCAGGGCAACGAACATTTTTGTTCGCGAGTAAGGAATTAAGAATATATTTTGTGCAGACGATATCCCTCGTTCTAAATGCTTAAAGGAAGTCTTACTAATATACCATCAAGAGCTGCTGATAAAATAGACCTTTAATCATTGCCCCTTCCAATAGAAACGACTATCCGTCTTGAGGCAACAGCATTATTGCTGTGGCGTCACTAAAAATCAAATGAAAAAGTTGTTTTTCGCTATTATCAAGGTTGAAATGGGTTTACGCAACGAAACAATATTAATGATCTGTCAGTTTCTATCTTCCATGCTGCTATATGGAGTGCACTCTGCAAATCTTAGTATATAACTGAAATATGTAACTTTTTTGTTTATATACTTCAAAGTAAGTTATTATGTATTTTTCTGAAACTTCCTGGCAGATTAAAACTGTGTGCTGGACCGAGACTCGAACTCGGGACCTTTGCCTTTCGCGGGCAAGTGCTCTTGCCAGCGAAAGGCAAGGGTCCCGAGTTCGAGTCTCGGTCCGGCACACAGTTTTAATCTGCCAGGATGTTTCACATCAGCGCACACTCCGCTGCAGAGTGAAAATCTCATTCAAGTATTTTTGTAATTGGCAGCTACCATCTACTTAGCCATAGTCTAAAATATATAAATTTTGCTCGGAAAAACAATTGTGATGTGATTCAGGTGACGCACCTAATATGTTCACTGGCGGCCGAACCGCACAATAACCCTGGGTTCGGTGTGGGGCGGCGGTGGGGTGAGTGGACCACTGTAGCCTGCTGTGGGGTTGTGAACCACTGAGGACTACGGCGGGGACGAAGCCTCTCCGTCGTTTGTAGGTCCCCAGTTCCATACAATACAATACAACTGAAGAGTCGTGTAAAGTATAACGTTCTAAAGGCAAGTACAGGATGTTCATATTACAGATATAATAATATAAAATTTAATAACTTGAGATGTAATTGAGATATTTATTGGCGGTTTGCTTCTAGAAGTATGGTAACTCAAAATTTTTCTGCTTTTACTTGCGGCAGTTGGCGCCTCGTGTGTATGCGCCTAACGGCTTTTCATGTAAACGCGCGTCAGTAGGTATGTGGACTCCACAGTAGGAGTGTTCTGTGTGCCTTCCCTCGCGGAGCTAGGGTTCGTCACACTGGTATAACTTCTTTTTCGGCGTAAGTATGGACTGCAACCAACTGACGATGTTCTCAATTACGTAACACTCAAGAAATGGACAAGCAGCATCGGGAAACTGGGAGTTTGCTTTCGATGTCGGCCCACCACACTAAGCACGCAGTTCCGGAGATTACTGTTGAATTAATCCGTACGCCCTCGTAAACCAATCCGACAAGCAAGTAACCAGTTATAGGTACGTCGTTCGACAGTATACGATGTCGTCCATAAAAGATTGCGCCTACGGGCGTACAAACTTGCAGCTTCTTCACAAAATCAAGCCGGAGGACAGGCTACAACGGAACCCCCTCCTTGAGACAATTCTGGCAAAATGGATGAAAATGAGGCAGTCCTCGGTTTCATCTGTTTCTCGGACGAATCTAAATTCCACGATTCTGGTACGGTAAATACTCAAAATTGTCTCCCAAGTAGTGACAGAGTGTGATCGTGACTCTCCTGAACTGAATGCGTGGTGTGGCTTGTTGAATGACAGGGTTTTAGACACATTTTTCTTCCCGGAACCAACAGTTAAAACAACTACGTAAGTAGACAAGTTTTAGCTGTATGCTGTACCACAACTTCCTCGTGACGAGAGCTTTCAACAAGATGGTCACCATACCATTCTGCGAACATAGTGAGGGATTTCTTAAATCATGAGTTCCCATAGCGCTGGATTATGAGAGGTAGTCCCTCGATTGCTCGGCCCCCTAGAAGCCAAGCCATTACGAGACTTGGTTTTTTTCCTTTGAAGGTTTATCAAGAATCAAGTGTTCCAGAAACCAGTTAGTGATCTAAGAGATCTGCACTGTCGCATTTGTGCAGCTATCGCATATTTCATACCTGCAGTGCTGCAAAACCCTTGGATGGAATGCACGAAATGTATTCTCAGATGCGAATATGAACGACGTTCGCCTGTATATTGGAATGACGACGGTGAAAATATGTGCTGGACCGGGACTCGAAGCCGGATTTCCTGCTTTACGCGAGTGGTCACCTTAACAACTTCGGCTACCCGAGCACGAATCAGGGCCAGGTATCACAACCTACACTTGTACGTTACGTATATTCCCGTCCAGCAATGATATAATTATTGAGAGTCGAAGGCCTGGTTAATGGCGACTAAATACGAAATAGCAGAGCCTGTGTTATTAAGAAGTATGAGCAACGCTCCTTCGGACATGCGTGCACGTCTGTCGTGCTACTATTGGTTACACATATCGAGGTGTGTAAAAAAACATTTCGAGCTACCATAGTTGTAGAAACATACCGCCAATAAAGGTCTCAATTACAAGAAGTTTCACAATATTTGACGAGTTCAAATTTGAGTAACGCGCGATAAAAGCAAGATACAGCAATGGTGGCGCCCTCTGTTACTAGCGTGGAGTGTTAAGTAACCATGTTAGTAATCATGTCGTACTGGACGAAGAAACATCGTATGTTCGCAGTGGAGTGCTATTTTCGCTAGGCGAACCTGTCGTGAGCGTGTAACGTGCCTCTCGTAAGCATTTCAAGATTCATCCGCGATATCCAATTCCTGTTCGTGGAAAAATACTGAATTCGGGAAGAAGCTTCTGTGCTGATGTCAGAGCATCAAATCGAAAGTTAACCGGCCCTCGGGAAACCCTCCGAACCCCCGAGGATATCGAACGTTTGCGTAGAAGTTTATAGGCGAGCTACCGTCGTTCGTTACGAAAATGTTCCCAAACGCTGAACATTTCGCCGGCGTCCACTCATCGTGTAATCCGGTGTGATTTGCATTATGATCCGCATGATTTCTAAATGCGGTTGTGTCTAATAGCCGCCTCGCTCGCCTGAGTCAACTGTGCTAGACTTTTAACTCTGAGGTTATTTGAAGGCGAGAGGCTTGTGACAGTTAAAAGTTCGAATTAACGACGAAATTTCCAGAATTTCTTCAGCAGGTACGAAAAATGTGTTCAAAAACGGGGTGAAACATCTAAAGTATTGCGAAGCCGCGAATGGTCGTCATTTGACCGATGTAGTATTTTATAAGCAAACATGAATAAATATTGTATCTCGTGTAAAGTATGCAACTTCGTTTCGTGATCAGTTTGTGTGTAGTTCAAATTTGAAAACGTCAAAACATTGCGAAACACCCTGTACTTCTCAAGTTATTACATTTTATATTATTGTATGTTTAACCCGGGCACACTGTACGTTTATGTACATCAGAAAACTCTTGATGATCAGGTCCTAATGTCGAAACGCTTAGTATATTGAAGTAATTAGGAATCACATCAGAAGGGAATCTATCCATTTCACTACAGGAGTTTTTGCAAACAGTAGTGATCAATAAAACAGCCAGTGCAACTCCAGCTCAGATAAAAGCTTTTTGTTGGCTTGCAAGTAGCGTAATGATTTTACGGAACACGAAAATGCCGCAGCGTGATGTAGTTTGCATGCTTTCACCACGGCAATGCTTGCATCAAGTTCACATAGCATGTGGTTCGCTTTGTCTCGTCCAGAAAATAGATCAGATAGGCGAGTGTGCTCATTAGCCGTTTATTTATCCAGCGGCTTTACGAGGCGCCGGCCCTTTCGCTAACGATGCTGTTCCAACGGTTGGCTGTTCTCTGCCGCTTCCTCCAGTTCGCTGAAACACTCGTAATTCAGCGGACATGGCGACTTATGTGCGCCCAGCGCATCTATGTCTTGTAGAAAAACAAACGTTATGCCTAATGCTCATCTTATTATCCAATAACGTACTTTCAAAGTGAAAGTGAGAAAAATATCTTTCATTCAAAGTTAATTAACTTTGATTCCTTAGCGTTAACATTTTACTAGAGCAAATGAGACAGCTGTAATGTCTATTAGCATACATAAGTTGGTAGACAGCTAATGGACAACACTCTTAAATGCACTGTCTGTGGAACTGGACAGTTGTCTTGAAAGTTAATTCTCTCAGGAGTGCCCCAAGGTCCGATGTTAATTGCTTTTCTTGCTCTGTCTCGTCCTCTCTGTCACCCCGTGAATATTACCTCCAGCAATACTTAAGCACCAAACGCGAGGAAATGAAACGCAGCTACTACGTGAATGAATGGCGAATTGATCTTCCGACTGACTGCCAGAAACTCCACGTAATTTTAATATTTCAGCAGACAAGCGAGCGCCTCCTTCCAAATCATCTGGACGTATTTCATTACATTATAAAAAAGTCATTGATTTCATGGACGAGCACAATACTTGTGAAACGAAAAGGACGCAGAATTCATCAAGGCGTTGGTCGGTGTGCTTTTAGAAAATTTTTAGAACTCATTTACATTTAATTTAAACAGATGATCGTGCTATTATTTGTTCTGTTGAGTATTCATTACTGTGATGCAGCTGAAGACGGTAGTTAATGTGAAGACATGTGACAACTTAAGCTAATTAACAGTGTTTGCACGAGACATGTTTGTGACATGCAGCTGTTTACCTCTGTCTCTACGCTGTACGCGCAGTTAGATTAGATGGACAGGACAAGCTGCGTATTTGTCCCTTTGTAGCATTTCCTGGAATCCCTTGAGTACCTATCATCTTTACAAGGGCAGTAGGCCTACAAAATCGAATCTGCTCGGTATACTAATCTTACATACCCGCAAAACGAAAATGCTCTGAGAAATGTATAAGGTCACAGGTAACAGCCTGTGGAACTAGCGTCCCTGTGCTTTCTTGTGACCTTTCGTAGTCGATTTAAGGATAAACTGAAATATTTATGTTTTCATCCAGTAACTTCGTCAATATAGTAAGAAATTTGGTTGTCGAATAACAGCAAATGCATTCTCAGTACAGTTTTTTCTTCCCTTCCCTTGTCTTCAAGTTCGAATTGAAAGGAACTCATTCCAATTTACCAATCTACTTTCTTTCAAGCATTTCATACCAACTTTTGAAGAATCAAAGCAATTTACTCAGTTTTACTAGCCTTCTAGATTTCCCTGTCGCCTGCATTGGCGTGTCCTTCTGTCTTACTAATCGTTCTATTCCACAGCCCCCGCCCAAACCACCAGTTATCAATCAGTTATTATTATTATTATCAACTGACGGCCGAAGAAATCAAACGCTTGGAGTACTTACCACCTCATGAAGTAAATACGCTGATTAAAAAAAAAAGAGAAGCACTGAGTAGCGGAAGGGGAAACGGAAATAAATTTGACAGGTTGGGAGGGTATGTGATGTTACTTCAGTAATTACGATGGCAACTGAAATTTAGAAATAAGTTGGCAATAGAAGCTCATTTATCAGTATGATGGTCTGGATGCATGCACTGATTCGGCTGGGAAGGTTGTCATAAAGTCTTTGTATCTTCTTCTGAGGCTATATGGCCCACAACTGTCGTAAATGACCCTTGATATTCTGCGAAATAGCTCTGGGATAAAGTTGACTTCCGAGGTGGTCCCACACATGTTCTATAGAGGACCGATCTAAAGATCCAGCTGGCCACGGGAGTACATCACGCAGACAGTACATAGAGACACGTTCCATATTATGTGGACGAGCATTGTCCTTTTGAAAAATGGTACTACGGTACTGTCGCATGAGAGGTAATCCTTGAGGACACAGGATGTCCGTGACGCACAGTTTTGCCGTCAGATTTGCTTCAGACACAGCTAGCCACGACCGGAAGTCGTATCCTATGTCTTCTCACACCACAACGACAGGAGTAACACCAACTGCCTCTCCAAAATGTTATAAAAATGGGATCTCTCCAGGTCCCAGATATACTCGCCGACGATAGTCATGATGGACAGAGAGAAACGCGACTCGTGGCTGAACACAATACGACGCCACTGCTTCGCGGTCACTGCTCCAACCCAAGCGCAGTCGTTTGTGTTGTGGTGTTAGCAGCAGCCTAGCATGGAACAGTAACTGAAGCTGCTGCTTGTCTCTTACCAGTGGTGGGGAGTGGCCCAGAACTTTTGCAGGGAATCCGTTATTAATTTTGTTCTCGGATGGCAGGCGCATATGTGAAGGAGTTGCGAGGTACTTGTTGCACAATACGGCGATCCTTTCTTGTGGTGGTCAGACGTGGTCGACCAGAACCTTGACGATGAGTATGCATGTCCTCACGTTCCCATACAGTCCAACACCGGCTCATTGCCACATCTGAATGCACCATAAATTCGAATATTTCGCGATTCGACCAGCTCGGCAAATGGAGATCTACAATGAGGCCCCTTGCAAATTCTGTCAGGTGCTTGCAACGCTGCATCACATGAGTTCACGGCATCTCTATGTTCTGCACAGCGATCACTCAACATTTGACGCTGATCACGCCGCTTGTATATCGTATCATGCCTGGTGACAACACTAAACACTAAACATTCACAACACTAATCCTCCACCCTGGTGGCCATTCTATCAGTTACAGAGACTTGCAACTCCAATAGTTTACAAAAATGTTAAAACTTGTATGAATTCCTAAGGGACCAAACTGCTCAGGTCATCGGTCCCTAGACTTACACACTACTTAAATTAATCTAAACTAACTTATGCTAAGAACAACACATGCACCCATGTCCGAGCGAGGACTCGAACCTCCGGCGGAAGGGACCGCACAATTTGTGACATCGCGCCTCAAACTGCGCGGCCACTCCGAACGGCTGTAATAGTTTACACAACAGCCAACGGCCTGTAAGCGTATGAAGTTACAATGATATCCGACCATGTCTGCTGGGTGATTCCGAGCGGTCTAAGGCGCTGCAGTCAAGGACTGTGCGGCTGGTCCCGGCCGAGGTTCGAGTCCTCCCTCGGGCATGGGTGTGTGTGTTTGTCCTTAGGATAATTTAGGTTAAGTAGTGTGTAAGCTTAGGGACTGATGACATTAGCAGTTAAGTCCCATAAGATTTCACACACATTTTTTTTTACTGGGTGATCCTTTTTTTTTGTCAGGTATTTGTATACGGTTGATATCTTGCAAAATCTTTGATGGCCTGCCATATTTGCCCAATTGGCTTTATTTTACTCGGTATCGAAATCTCTGGGAAGCGTATGCATTCTATTACAGTCTTTGTGATTACTAGTCGGCAGAGGGGGCTGAGTGACTGCGAGGAGATCTTACTGAATCAAATGAATGACGAAAAATGCTGGCAAGTATGGATCTGGGGACGTATATTCTGAATATCGATCCTGAGTGGCTATTCAGGATGTTGGATAATGACACTCAAACGGATAGTGTTGTCATATATGCTGATGACCTGTTGGTAGTGGTGTGAACCGTGCAAAGGAGTTCCTTCATCGGATACAACAGTGGTGCAATAGCATCAAACTATATTGCTATAAGGAAAATTATCTATATGATTTTGAAAGAAATACTTTCCCTTAACCGGAATCCAACCAAAACATTGCGGGATATAACCATAGCCGACCTGCTGCGATTTTCGGAGCTCACAATATAATTTTGAGGAACTAGGTTATGAAATGAGGCGGTAAAGGTAGTCGATGACTTTTTGTATTTGGGCGGAAGAATATCAAGCGATGTTCGATGTAAAGAGGGCATGAAAAGGAGACAACCAAGAGTATGAAATGTTTTTCTGGAAAGGAAAAATTTGTTAACATCGAATATAAATTTAACTGATAGGAACTGTTTCCAGAAAATATTTGCCTGGAGTGTAGCCTTACATGGCACTGGAACAAGGACTATAAACAATATATACATGATGTGAATAGAAGCTTTTGAATGTCGTGCTACAGGAAAGTGCTGTAGATTGGGTAGATGGATAGAGTAATTAATAAAGAGGCAACGGGACGAATTATGGGGAGAAGACTTTTATGGCACAACTTTTCTGAACGATAGGACAGGTTGACAGGACACTTTCATTGAGGAATAGTTATTTCTTAATGGAAGGAGGGGTGGGAGTAGAAGCCACAGGGCTTGAATGCAGTAAGCATATTTAAGTGTGATGTAGGTTGCATCAGTTATGCTGAGATGAAGGGACTGCTCAGGATCGATTAGCATGGAGAGACGCATCGAGACAGTCTTCGGACTGAAAACCACAACAGACAACTCAGGATGAAATATTAAATTTCCATAATCACGTCACTGTGAGAGCAACCCCAGCAGGTAATGTAACACACATTACAGTAGCTTTTACAATCATCGGGAGCAGTATAATCATGCAGATGAGAGAGGACATGTTGTGAATGGGTACAAGGCCGTAAATTAAACTAAATACCTAGGAATTACAATTACGAACAACTTACAGTGGAAAGAACACACAGAAAAAGGCAAACCAAACACTGCGTTTTATTGGCAGGACACTTAGAAAATGTAACAGATCTACTAAAGAAACTGCCTACAATACGTCTGTCCGTCCTCTTTTGGAGTACTGTTGCGCGGTGTGCGATCCTTACCAGATAGAATTAACGGAGTATGTCGAGAAAGTTCAAAGATGATGATGTTTGTTTGTGGGGCGCTATATGTCGAGAAAGTTCAAAGATGATGATGTTTGTTTGTGGGGCGCTCAACATTGAGGTCATCAGCGCCCGTACAAGTTCCAAATCTTCCCAATTCCAATCTCGTCACTTTCCGAATGATTATGAAACTATGAGGACAACACAAAGTTCAAAGAAGGGTAGCACATTTTGTATTATCGCGAAACAGGGGGGAGAGTGTCACTGACATGATACAGGATTTGTTGTAACCATTAAATTCTTGTTGCGGCGGAATCTTCTCACGAAATTTCAATCACCAACTTTCTCCTCCGAATGCAAAAGTATTTGGTTGACGCTGATACAGGGAAACATATTGAGAAACAATCATCGTAATAGAACAAGGGAAATCAGAGCTCGCACGAAAAGATATAGGTGTTCGTTTTTTCCGCGCCCACTTAGAGATTGGAATAATAGAGAATTATTGTGAAGGTGTTTCGATGAACCCTCTATCAGTCACTTAAGTGTGATTTGATGAGTGTCCATGCAGATGTAGATGTAGATTGACGCTTATTGATACATACGAAAATGCAATGACAAATGTAGTTTACATATTTTATATGCCGTATGGCAGTTTGATTAGACCGATGGGCATACGTTTTATTATGAAATACACTGCGCTGAAATAAAAATGCAACATCCCCAAGGACAAGGCCAATTTGTTGACAGTTAATGGGACAGGTAGTTAATCATTGTGGGAGTACACGATAACAAATTCAGGCCAAATGAAACACACGTTTCACAGTACAGTGTGCCCAAACAGATGCACTAGTACACAGTGTATCCCCTTTTGGCCGACACGCAAGCATATATTCTCGCATGCAAACGATCATAAAGGTGCCGAATGGCATTCTCCAATTGATTGTCGCAAGTTCTTGCACCTTCTGTTGCAGTTGGGGAATGGTTCTGGCAGACCCTGGAGAACGACTAAGATCCAGCTTCACCATCATGTCACGTAAGTGTTCAGTTAGCGAGAGATATGTTGATCTTGGTGGCGAGTGCAGTTGTTGTACACCACGAAGAGGACGTTAAGTTGCAGCATTCGTATGTGGACGTGCAGTGCCCTGCTGGGAAAGTGCATCGCTTTGCTGTCGAAGAAAGGATGGTAGCACCTGCGCAATGTAGCGGACAGAGAGAGGGGGAGCAGGAAATACGTGCAGTATGTGTGACATACGCATACATGAGCGAAACCTTGTGTAAAAAGCTAGTATATCTTTACACCATCTCATCAAAATGTTTAAAACTCATTGAAAAATTTCACACGCACAAGACCAAAAGGTAGAAAATAATTCTTTAAGGGAAAATAAATTTTTAATATAACACTTTTTAGATCGGACTAGAAAGTATAAAATAATTTCTTCTAGCCCCTTGCAGAATTTCTACGATTTATAACGAAAAATGTGTGCACATGCAATAGATAATAGTTAGGAGGTGAACTATTCATGCATCAGTTACGTATTACATGTGCCCCATGTTTTTCATTATACGTCTCACAAGTATTTTCATAGGTACTAGAAATTCACTAGCACAATTTCAGTAATTTTGTGTGGGTTTAGGAATCTGCAAGGGGCTAGCAGAACTTATTTAATAATTTTTAGTGCAATTTAAAAACGTGTTACATTAAAAATTTATTTTTATTTAAATAATTATTCTGATAAAGCATGGCTGCATTTTTCGGAGTACATGAACACAAACAATGGCTGACGTTGGAGTTCTAAAATTCTTTATCAGTTACATTAACAGTGTCTGTGTAATGTGGAAACGGAATGCGGTGTGTAATAGGTGAAACATTATTTACTGGTCCAATCTTTTTACACCAAACCATAAATCCCGATAGGTGCGTGAACGATACACTGCGACCATTGTGGAGAATACTATCCGGTATTAGGCCAATACCTACATGGGTACTGTGCCCTGTGCAGAACCAGAGAGAGCTGTTGCGTCGTGCTTGATTCGTCCTGTATTATAGGCGAGAGTTATACTAGAGCAATGATATACAAATTGTTACTGTGGAACATAAACATAATATTCGTTCACTGTTGGACAAGTAATGAGGTGAATCCAGACAGAGAAGTGTGGCGTCAGCTAGTGGACCCAAGCCCTTCATCAAAGGACAGAAGCACTGAATCACACGCTGGCTACCCAGACGTAAGTAATAGCAATCGTCCCCATACGACTGTATTACTTCTGACAAATTGTATTTAGAATTAGCGTTCCGCCTTTAAAATACCGATGACGATTACCAATACAGGGAAGTACGATCAACAAAATTTGTAAACAGTGTTTTATATGAAGACTATAATAACTAATCAAGATATGGCTGTGGGATGAGTGGAATAATGAGATATTTAAACCTTTGTCGATTTAAAAAAATATGGCCACACTTTCTCTACATTCATGAGAATCTACTTGTTGTAGATTTACTCGTACTCTCTTTAACGATAAATGAAGTGTAGAGTTTTTTGTTTATCTTAAAGCAAAGAAAAGCAATCGAGTTAGTAGAAACACAATCCTCTTGGATTTAAGTCGAGTAACTATTTTCCGGAATCCTTTTCATTGCAAAGAAAAAAAAAACCTTTACAAATGATCTGACGATGTCTTATATTTTACTCGAGGTATGATAGCGTGTTGCAGAACAGCTAATGAGAGAAATAAATGGTAATTACTGACCAAGAACCCGCAGGTAAATTACGTTATACGAGAGCGTGTTGAAAAGTACTGCTTCCGAATTTTTTATATGAAAACTTTTAAAACTTTTCAAATGAAACAAACGTTATTAACATTCTACATTTTTATCCTTCATGTCTTCATGTTTATTTCTCAAGATAATCGCCTTGGCGACGAGCACATTTCTCCGAGCGAGAGACAATTTTCGTGATACCGTCATGTAGAATGTTTGATTTGCTGACGGAGCCACGACCTCACCTCTGCATGCACCGCTTCGTCACTATCAAAGTGAAGTCCTCGAAGGTGTTCTTTAAATTTTGGAAACGGATGAAAATCGGATGGGGATAAGTAGGGACTGCATGGAGGCTGATCGATGACAGTGAACCAAATTGTTGCAGATGTCGCAGGGCTCGGAAACTCGGCTACAGCTCGCTGTTTCTCACGTACGGACATAGCTACGCTACACACTGCCATGATACACGCTACAATTCGTAGCCCCCTAGCGGAAGAGGGCTGCAAATATGTAGACATGGAAAATAAAGGTGAAGAATGTCAAAAAAGGTTTGTGTTATGTAAAAGCTTTAAGAGATTTTTCATAAAAAATTCGGAAGCATTACTTTTCTGCACGACCTCGTACAATCCAGTATCTAAATGATAAAGCGTATGGTATGCACTCACAAAGTCCTGTGTAACACAAACACTGTAATGTCCTTGAGAGACGAATGCAAGCTGGAACTGGCGTAGCAATTCTCCAGGCTGGCACACGAACGCTGAGCAGGACTGCTCAGGGTATGTGTGTGGTGCTGGCTCAGTTTCCTTTTATCAGCCACCAGCAGCGCAGAGAAGTGCCTTACGCCGGTTCGGTGCTCGCGTTCGATTCTTCGATTTGGCTGCTTCCCTGAATATACGCTGCTTCACCACGGCCGCTTTGCTGTAAGAAATTCTGCCTATATTCCAATCTACTGTGCGCGACTGCTGCACTCGTATTTCATTTTAACCATTCCTTAGAGCAAGACGACCTAAGATCGAGAGAGAGAAAAAAAGAAGTTAGTAGGAAACCCGAATAAGTTCTACACTCACCGATATCAGTGTTTCACAGTCTTAGACAAGATATCGCACAGCGATCAGCTTTATAATATCGGGTCTGCACGTATATTTATTGATGTGGTTTAAGATCAATATTCACCGCTGTTAGAAGCTGTTTTAAGTAAAATTTCAGTATTTCTCTGACGCGACAAATTCGTCCGAAATAATTTAGATAATTTTGGGAAGCTATCGGGTGAATTATCTTCTCCTAAAGTGACAAATATTACGATACGATCTTATTCGTGCGCTTATCTGTTAGACCACGTTTCGACTTGTTTCACGTCAAAAAATACCGCACCTATGCCAAATCTGCGGGTGTTACCTGAAGTAAGAATTGGTGAGTTTTGACCGGCAATTTATAGCGAAGTTCGACTTACCGCTCTTACAAAACGTCCACTTCCTCTCCAGGTGGCTAGAGAACGGCCATACCAGTGGATCAAGGATAGGGATCTGAAAAAAAAGACCGTATTACTTTTTCAGTCATTTACTATATCAAATGTTAAATCAACAGATATATAATTTAAAGGCAAAGACTGAAAGTGATCCATATTAGAAGCAGTGAAATAAAGATAAGTGGCTACCAAAAAGTGATATTAAAGATGTGTATAGTAGTCTGTATCGTTATTACGAATACGGCGTGGAGTTACTCGGTTTGAATCCTCGATGGAAGAAATTTTCATGGCCATTAATTGGTCGGCAAGGAAAGCACACTTGCTGACACAACGTTCCAGACTACTAGCTCTCATCTAATGTCCTGTGCCAATTCTC